>NC_052616.1:37458782-37577781 GCF_016545825.1 Eucalyptus grandis
CACCTACAATTTAATTACGCCATTCCATCGAATCGACCTATATTCGATCACTAATCAATTATAATGGTGTCATATTGACCCTTGCCAATTATCACGGTCGAGTAGTCGATTTCTTATCGAATTCTCAAGTCTGCATCGCGTTTATATCCCTTAATGGCTTCACCTAATAAATCAATTAACTCATGAGTGATTAGCTCAGAGAAAAATGCCATAGGCGCATTGATGAAAAGCCCAGTTCATATTATCGAGACAAGGTTGAAAATTCAGGATGTCACACAAATCATAACTTTTAAATGTTATTTTCAAAGAAGGTTTTACTTACAAGAAAATGGCAAACTTTGTGGTGACATGTTTGGACACCATGTTTTATGTGCTAAATGGGGCAATGGGGTTTTGAAATGAAAGTGTGAAATGTTTGGCGGGTTGATTTTAAGTACATGACCACATGAGATTATTTCACTAGAATTTTAAGTGTAAAGATTTTTCGAGATTTGTTATTTGAGCACGAACTCTTTTACATAGGGCTAATTGATGACAGATAAAATTGGCTTGAGTGTTGGTGTGCTTGAGGTGTCACTTAATTGAACCCATCACCCAACGGGAGTTTAGGGGCAATGCCCGATGTTTATCGGATGCTGAGTCACGGTTGAGGCCAGATCGATACTCCTTTATGGAATCCCGTTTAAGCGAGGGTTTTAGACTTTGCTATGCCCGATGAGGCGGGACGATGCCTGGTCATGCTCGGAAGACCGCCAACCCTTGTGGTAGTCGTGGCTCGAGGGGTTGTAATAATCTAGAATCATGGTCTCAAGAATAGCATGGTAGTATGGGATGCCATGATATTCTTGAGACACCGCGTGTGCAAATGCATGAGTGCTAATGCACAGTTTGAGGGTGATGTTATGATTTGCATATGTATGGCATGGAAATATATATATGAGTCGCGTGAGGCATATGTGAATTGTTATAAGCAAGGATGTGCCAAGGTGAGGTAAGGATGCCTACGAGTTATTTGATGGCTTTAATATTTATCTTTAGGGTCGATTGCCGGACCATATTTATAGTTAAGGCAAAGCAAGGGTTGCTTTGCTATTGATCTGCCATCGATATAATGTTGCATGTTTAGGTTGCCTTCAAGACGAATTAATGTCCTAGTTGAGGCTTAGGTCATTAACTCGCTAAGATATTTATATCTCACCCTCGTTGTTGTTTAAACTTTTTCAGGCCCGTAGTATGGAGAACCGTCATGCTTGGTTCGAGGTCCCTTTGGAGACGAGAGATTGGCCTGGCGTTAGTGAAGTTTAGGTTAACCCTAACCCACTATTGGTTTTGTTGGTTGGTTGAAAGTTGCTAGTGTAAAGGCTCGTAAGCACTAAACTTCCTAGGGTTAATAGTAAATTTGTAAAGGAAGTACTTGGTCTGATGTTGTGGTGTTTTCCGTGCTATCCCTGTTATATTTTGATTTGTTTGGAGTTGATATGCACAATCCGCTTGCGTTTAAAAGAAAAAGATAAAAAGAATGGGTCGACGACGCGTCCCGAGATGTCGCAAATTTATCAACTGTTGTGGGATGTTCACGTGCTCGGCGGTTTGGGGCATGACACATTTGGTGAGTTCATGCACATTTATCAACTAGGATCCATTTGGTAATCATTTTATTTTTGAGAATGATTTTTACTCAAAAATAATTTTTTTATTTTATTTCTAAAAATAATTTCTAAGTATTTCAAGACACTTGACAAACTGCATAAAATTTCTATTTCTAAAATAGAAATGCATTTGGAAAAAAACCCTTAAAATTTGTAGTTTTTCCTTTAATCTTTTAATAATTTGATTAAATTCTTCTCTTTTTTTTTTTTTTTTTTTTCCCTATCATCTTCTCCTTCCTTTGGTTGCAAAAGCATCGCCGGCCCCCAGCAACTTGAGCCAAGGCGAGGCTTGTCAGCCTGAGCCTCGCTTTAAGCTGGGTAACCGCACAAGCCTTAGGGAGTGTCAGCGGCCCTCATCTAGCCGGTTGCCGGCCATGGCTGTCACGCCCCGATCCTCGAGCATGCGCCCATCCCTCACTGGTCGATTTAATAGCGACGTCCTAGGACGCATTGCCGACCCCTTCATTTTAAATGCACATGCGAAATCGAATAGTAATCCCAGAGACAATAACACAATGGGATAGGAAAATAGGGCCATCATTCATTTTTTTTTAAAAACTAAAAAACCCAACCACACTTATATATACATAGCAAACCATAATGTATATATTACAATCTAAACTATAAAAGTCAAGTCCTACACAAAACCAGTTCATAAAACAGGGGTCTGCAAATAGGGGTGGGGTTTCCAATCAACTACGGGTTCTCGTCCTCCCGTCATCTCCTTCCACACTCCATCTAGAACTTATAGTAGAATACATAGGAGATTCTGGATCTTCAAGGCCAAGGTCCACTGGGTCTACCACCAAACCTACTTTAGGGTCTGCAGTGCCCTTCCCAAATGCAACCTCCAGCACATACAGAGGTATCTCCGATTCCGGCATGGGACCCTCTCTCGGTCCGTTACGATCCTGGCGATACCACGATTTGTACTGATGGGGCACCTTTTTGGGTAAGCCCGCATCAACCCAGATTATGGACTACACCAGTTCGTACTCTAACCCGTTAGGGTGCCCATGAATCGGAATGTAGTGCCTCTGTTCGATCATCTTCTTGGGTTACCCAAAATGCTTGGGAGGAGCTGCCATTTATGGACCTAAAATGTGATCCCACAATGGGGTGAGACGCCATCTCAGTGAGTTCAACCCCCTAAGACCCAACTAGGAAGAAAATACGCCTTGAGGGCTGCCTAGGCACAATCATTAGTCAAAGGACTTACCTTTGCCTCGATTCCTTCCTGCAAGTCAATATATTTCACAATTTCATTGAGTCATATCAACAAGTCAAATCACCCAATCAGATCGAATCATCGATCAATCGACTCAATCGATTCAATGTCATCGATACCATTCCTCGGTTATCTCAATGGATATTATCTATAAGTCCGACCATAATCCAGAACTTTTCACTCTAAGCCGATATATAGATAGTATAGCTTACCAGAAGCTGCCAGATCCATTGATCCGATATACTAAATATGCTCATCAGAAGCTGCCGCAATTACCAATATAATATACTATTTATGCTCACCAGAAGCTGCCTTAAATATCAGTATAGTATACTATTTATGGTCACTTAAGCCGCCTCAAATATTAGTATAGTATACTATTTATGCTCACTGTAAGTTTGCCGGATCCACTGATCGATATTTTCGCCATTTTTATTATATCCGATAAAAATATTCATGTGTGGGTACACGGTCGGCCTTAGCCAAAATATAGTATTTTTCTCACTTGAAAATCCCACTAATTTCCACAGTCCACCATTTCCTTTTTGGCGCTATAAACCGACGCCCGGTGATTTTCCAATTAATTATTGAAATTAATTTATTTTTTGGATGATTACCCACAATCACCAATCACACTCAATTTGCACCAAATAATAGTCAATAAAAAAAATAGATCACACCACCGCAATTAGTATAAAATTCTAGTCACCGGCTATCCTGGTCTAATTTTCGGAAAATAAATAAATAAATAATTAATACAGAAAATAATTATTAAATGCCAATAAATAGAACTTAGGCCCAAAAAGCCTAATTAAAAGCCGAGACGAGTCCGGAAAAATTTCTGAACCACTCTAAATAAATACTAGAGATTGTCTAGGCCCTAATTGCACTAAACTATTCACCTAACATGCATCGATAATTGATCAATTTACTAATCCGTTCTAACTAACTACCTAAATCAAGTTTAGTCTAAACTAATCAACCCTTAAACACCATTAACTTACTAAACGAGGATTAGTGCGTTAAACTCACTTATTTAATGATCCACTCGGATCAAAACGATGGGGACGAGGCGATGCGAGGCTTGATTAACTTCAAAGCGGGCTAGCCAAACGTGGTTGGGAAAGCCTTGAAAATGAGCCCGATAGAGGCTAAGAGACCCACAAACTTCGGTCATTGAGCTAGGCCGAAAGGAGCCGGATCGGTGGTGGGCGGCGAGCAAGCACCGGTGGCGAGCAAGTGGAGCTCGATGGGGCTTCACGGCTACAGGTGGGCATCCCTGCAACTTCGGCGATGGTGGGGCTGTTATGAATAGCTCAGGGAACTCCCTGAGCACACGACCGAAGTAGGACACCGGCCAGGAAAGCTTGGGCCTAGCACAGGAGAGGACGGACAGTGATCGGGCTCCAAGGTGCTATTACTCTTCCCCGGCGTGTGTCGGTGGATTTTACTTTTTCCCGGCGTGTGTCGGTAGTTATTATTCCTTCCCAACGTGTGTCAGTAGCTATTACTCTTCTCCACCGTATGTTGGTGGATTTTACTCTTTCCCGCGTGTGTCGGTAGTTATTATTTCCTCCCGGTGTGTCGGTAGCTATTACTCTTCCCTGGCGTGTGTTGGTGGATTTTACCCTTTCCGGCATGTGTGTTAGTAGTTATAAGTCTTTCCGGCGTATGTCGGTAGTTATTAGTCTTTCCCAGCATGTGTTGGTAGTTATTAGTTTTCCCCAGCGTGTGTCGGTAATTATTATTCTTCCCCGGCGTGTGTGAGATAAAACTGCTCGTGTGGGTAGAATAATTAATTAATTAGAACGCATGTTGAGTTGAATTGATGGATTAACGTGTGTCAATAATCCTTGCTCATGTGAGTAGTGATTTAATTATAATTCTTGCTTTGATGTGTATCGGTAGTTCTTGCTCGTGTGAGCAGTGATTAAATTGTGATTCTTGCTCGTGTGAGTAATGATTGGTTTGGACGTTCCAAATTGGTGTGTGAATATGCTATATACACATGGTTGTGATAAGAATTGTGCTGACCTGCAGGAAGGAACTGAGGCCAAGGTAAGCCTCTGTGATTGTACGATTGTGCGATTAAGGCGTCTTAGGCGTATTACCCTCCTAATCGGGGTTTAGAGTGTGAACTCACTGAGATTCATATCTCACAACGTCGTGGGCTTCATTTTTCATAACTGTAGGGTGGAAGGCCTGGAGCCGAGCTGAGGTGATCTGAAGTGTAGGTCAGATAGAATAGTTCCTTTTGAGAGTTGGTCTTTTGAAGTCTTGTGATGGTAGACTTTTGTATATGACTCATTTGGCCTATATCATCATGTTTTGTTTTGAATATGATGTCCCTTTTCATCCCAAGATGGCTACTATTGTCAAGGGATTTGTTATTCGCTTCCGCATGTACATAAAAAGAAAGGGTCGACTCGTCTCGTCAGGGAAGTTGCAAAATTTTTTATCGACCAATGAGGGATAGGCACGTGGTCAAGGATTGGGGCGTGATAGATTAGGCTACGAGAATACACTATAGGCGCGTCGATGAAATGCCCAATTAATTTAATTGAAAGCATAACTAAAAAATCCAGGATGTCACAATGGCCGAGATCAGGAACCCGCCAAAAGGAAGAAGAAGAAGAAGAAGAAGAAGAAGAAGAACATGAAAGAGAAGAAAAGAGAAGAGAACATAAATTTTTTTGGCTTGTTTCTGGAATTATTCTCGGAAACAAGAAGTAATTTTTTTCTACTTCTTAATTTGGTTCCAAATGTATTTCCAATGGATTTATGTTTTTGTTTTTGTTTTGAGGAACAAAAATAAAATAAAATTAGACATTGTTTGGAATGTTACTAAGCGCCTATTTGTTTGCGTTCTTTTTTTGTTCCCTGGAACACAATTTCTGTTCTTTTGTTCCTGGGAACAAAAAAAGAACAGAAACGCGTTTGTTTACACTTTTGTTCCCAGAAACACATTTGGAACAAAACAAGAAATAAAAAAATTTGTTTCTCGTTTCGGAATACTTTTAAAAACAATTTTTCTCTCTCTATTTTTTTTTCATTCTCTTTCTTTTCTTCTTCTTTTTTCTTTGGCTGGTCGCCGGCCTTGGCCATGGTCGACGACTAGCTGTTGAGGGTTGGCAACCTCGCCGGGGGCTGGTGAGCCTTGCTGTTGCTGGGCGAGGCCGCTGCCCCCTTGTCGGTCGGTCACCGGTTATGCCTGAGGCTGGTGATTGGCCAAAAGGAAGAAAAACAAAAAACAAAAAAGGAAATACAAAAAGTTAAAAAAAAAAAAAAAGAAAATAAAATATTGAAAAATTAAAAGAAACAAAAAAATTATACAAAGATACTAAATGTGTTTTCATTTTTTTCTATTCCAAGGGAATAGAAATTTTGTGTAGTTAAAACGCGTTTTTATTCAAAATCGTTAGAACATAAATAGATTCCCCTAACAATTTTGAAGAAAACATTACCAAATGCATCCTAAACAAAGCCTTATTCTACCAACATTAGAGAAATAAACTTACATGAAATCACATTTGGTGAGTTGCTGCACATTTGTCAATTATTCTACCGATAGTAGAGAAATAAACTTACCCTGACTCATTTTCTTCTTTTGCCCATTTTCTTCAAGGTCCCCACATAATTATCTGAACTTGCACGAAGTCACGTAGTTCATGATTCACGTTCTGTCCTAAAAGATTTTGGCAAAAATTGAGAGTCACGTTGGTGTCCTACACTTGATGTATAACTCTCGTCTCTTTATTCAAAATTTGACTGATCGGATGTCCATCACACGGACTCATTTCTTTTTTGCCCCTTTTTTTTTTCATAGTCCCTGCACAATTATCTGAGCTTGCATGAAATCACGTGGTTCGTGATTCAAGTTCTGTCCTGAAAGATTTTGGCACAAAGTTGAGTCACGTTGGTGTCCTACACTTGATGTACAGCTCTCGGCTCTTCATTCAAAATTTGACTGATCGGATGTCTACCACGCAGAATCATTTCTTCTTGTGCCCTTTTTCTTCACGGTCCCCACACAATTGTCTAAACTTGTACGAAATCACGTGGTCGTTCTGTCCTAAAAGATTTTGGCACAAAGTTGAGTCATGCTGGTGTCCTATACTTGATGTACAGCTCTTATCTCTTCATTTAAAATTTGAATGATCGGATGTCTACCACACAGACTCATTTTTTTTTGTGCCTTTTTTCTTCAAGGTCCCCACGCAATTGTTTGAACTTGTACCAAATCACGTGGTTAGTGATTCACGTTCTGTACTAAAAGATTTTGGCACAAAGTTGAGTGATGCTTGTGTCCTACACTTGATGTACAGCAGCTCTTGTCTCTTCATTCAAAATTTGACTGATCAGATGTCTATCACGCGGACTCATTCCTTCTTGTGCCCTTTTTCTTCAAGGTCCCCACATAATTGTCTCACCTTGTATGAAATCACATGGTTCGTGATTCACGTTCTGTCCTAAAAGATTTTGGCACAAAGTTGAGTCACGTTGGTGTCCTACACTTGATGTACAGTTCTCGTCTCTTCATTCAAAATTTGACTGATCGGATGTTTACCACGTGGACTCATTTCTTCTTGTGCCCTTTTCTTCAAGGTCCCCACACAATTGTCTGAACTTGTACAAAATCACGTGGTTCGTGATTCACGTTCTGTCCTAAAAGATTTTGGCACAAAGTTGAGTCACGTTGGTGTCCTACACTTGATGTACAGCTCTCGTCTCTTCATTCACGTTCTGTCCTAAAGGATTTTGGCAGAAAGTTAAAAGAGTCACGTTAGTGTCCAGCTCTCGTCTATTCATTTAAAATTGACTGATCAGATGCCTATGAGATGGACTCATTTTCTTCTTTTACCCTTTTTCTTCAAGTTCCCCACACAATTATCTGAGCTTTGCACGAAATCACGTGATTCGTGATTCACGTTCTGTCCTAAAAGATTTTGGCAGAAAGTTGAGTCATTTTGGTGTCCTACACTTGATGTACAGCTTTTGTCTCTTCATTCAAAATTGACTGATTGAATATCTGTTGGTGAGTTCCTGCACATTTATCAATTATTCTACCGACAGTAGAGAAATAAACTTACAGAACACTTCAATTAATAGCTTATTTAATTGTACTTAAAATGATTTACCAATTTCCTTGCAAAATTTGAAATCAAGTAGGTGTTTTAAGCTTCGAAAAATGATTGGTACATGTATAGGACATTCTAGTATGTTTTCCTAGATTTCGGATGTTTAATATTAAGAATTTTAAAATTGCGAGAGCCATGAGAAAATAAAAAAATTAAGTAACGTCATATTTTTCCTCAAACCCTCATTCGAGATTAGAAAAGAAAGGATGAAGTAAATTCTCCATGGCCGTTAAAAGCAGAGGCTTTTTTTTTGTTCTTCTTGCCATTTTTTGAGTCTCTATGAAATAATTCTAGAATCGCTGGTTGTAGCTTAGGTTATGTGGATGAGAATAACTACATGCATGAAACTTGTAAAATTTTCTCCATCTGACGTTAATTTTATGAGGTCGGTATCCATATCAGCAGACTTCATTAACACATGACGTTAAACATTTTTTTTTTTTTGGGTAAGGAACACATGACGTTAAACACTTAGTTCAACTAACTAAACAAATCGATTGTTTGGCGAAACCCACTCTCACTCCCCAACCCAGTAAATCCTGGGTCAAAATGTGCATATATACATATTAAGATGGTTCCTTGTTTATTTATCCAAAGACATTATTGATAAAATCTCTTAATATATTTTGGAGTTGACAAAACTATCCATAACTTATATCAATCTTGATAAATGCAAGAGTTGTTTGTGTTTTAAGTAATATCCGCGTCAATGGGACCTTTGATATGATAAGTGAAAAGACTAATTGACTAGAAGAACCTATAGGGAGTTTATATATAAACTTAGAAATGCCAAGGTGCTAAGTTTACAGGATCTATATCACTATCACACTTGAAGCGTTCTGAGAAGAATAGTTGAATATAACCGGGAAGCCAGATATAATCAGAGCTGGATATCAGCATAGTACTGTGATAATATAATCAGAAGCCCGGCGAAAGCCTGATGTCACTACACTACTGGAAAGCTGAATATATCTAGTGACCATGGATATAAGTGGACAACTTATATTGCCTGGAACGACCATCTTGTCACGATCTTCAAGATAATTTTTCAGAGATATTTCATCTCATGCTTTGACAGCTTATGATCTTGTATGGATTCCTAAATTACAAGATTTTGATTGACCATCAATCTAATGATTATCTACGCAGAATAAGTCAAATTGTGTGATATATCTTGACCAATTGCGTTCATCTCAAAGGCAAGATACTTTCTTTCCTTAGCAGAAGCACTCTACTTTTGGAAACTAAGATTTGACTGTATGGGCGACCAAGTGTACGGAAATTTTGATTACTTGATCTCAACGGCTACCTTAATCTTCTCAACAGATGTCCAACGGCTATATTGAAGATTGATCCTCTTGAAGATTATCCAATGGGAAGATGATACTGAGGAGAATAGAAGAAGCCCAAGGCATTAGAGAGAGAAATTTATCAAGAGTTAATAATTCCAAATTTCAAGAGAGCTTTACATTCTTTTCTATTGTGTTCTGTGAGCTTTAACATTGTAATTGTTAGGAGTGTGAAAGCTTGCTCTTAGGTGTGAGATTATAAGATATATAAGCTTGGATATAAGTAGCATCGGCTTCGAGAAGTCTTGAGTTTGAGCGGCACATTCTACTATAATTTCTCAATGATTGACAAGTAGAATCCAGCCAGTAATATGTTAGTATTGATAATTGACATAGGCTTACACCAAGCCGAACCACTATAAGCTTTGTCTGCTTGGTTTTTAATCTACTTGTCTATGCTTATTTATTGCTTGATGGAAGCACTACACTAAATTTCTTGATATAACTAGATCTTGCTTATATCAACACTTTGTTGCACTCGGTTTAGCATATATCAAACTTGACTGTCTTTATTTCGCAATATTTTGCCAAATTTATTGAAAGTCTAGAGGGAAGTTATGAGCATTACATTCATGCATAACTTCCATACCAAGGTTAGCACGATTAATAATATTAGTGTCGTTCTGCAGAATATATGACTCATGCTCCTTTAGGTTCTTTAAATTATGTGGGTGGTGTCGCTGCTTTTATTTGGTAGGTAACATCGATGAAGCTACTGCAAAGGCTACGAACTTAGAAATGGAGAGTAAATTGAACCAACATTAAACAATATGTATCCAAAATCCCAAGAACGTAAAAGAAGTTGTGAACTAAATTTACCACGAATGATAATGACAATTAGGGCTATGCAATTGGTTCGATTCTACCCAATAATCGGACCAATCGGCCATGGAAACAGGTCCAGTTCCCAGTTCAAAATTTAGAACCGGAACTGCGCTGATATGTTTTAAGTTCTAGGTGCTGAACCCACCCACCCAGGAACTAGCGATTAGAAGTTGTTTACTATCTTGTTGTAATTGCTATTTGTTTTGGTTTTTAGAAAAATTGAATAAAAAAATAAACAAATTAGTTATCTGGTTAAACCCTAGATTTGGATCGGAAAAATAAGGTAGGTTTTAGGACAAACAAAATAAGTCCTGGATTTTAAAAACTAGGAACCAATTCTAATAAGGCAGGTTCTATATTCTAGATCTGAAACTTATCAACCCTAAAATTGATCACCCTTCGTGCCAATGGCAATGGTAATGTGCTTCCACAAGATAACGGATAACGTGGACCGGCCATTCTGCTTGAGATAATGATAATATTCTTTCACTCAATTATTATGTACGTCACAAGATAATTATAATTCCCTTTCGGTGGTAAACTTTCACTCAATTATGATGTCGATTCAACCAATGACAGAAGTCCACCCGAACCTTTGCTTCAGCCAAATAATTTACTTTCCCTCTCATGTGGATGGTACAAGCCGGGGCCAAATTGGAGTCGATAAAAGTGGAACACTCCAAAGAAGGTTTGTCGGGCTCCCATCAAAGCAGGTGGCGACAGGTTCTCTTCAAACCAGAAATCTCTATCTGACCAAAAAAAAAAAAAAAAAAAAAAACCAGAAATCTCTCAGTATATCTTTTTTTTCCTCCTTTTTTGAAGCTATGGTTGCATGAGCTCAACAACTTCTGTCCGTATAAAGAGCTTCACTTTCCTCATCCTTTTGCCTGTTGTCCATGGAGGGCAAAATAATCTCTGTCTTCCTTTTCCTCACCTCTTTCCTTCTTCATATGTAGATTTGTTATTTATAATAATGGAAGATTTGTCATGCATGAAATCCGGCAAAGATTATCGCTTATTGCTTATTTACATCATTTCATACAATAAATGACATAAGAAAAGTATCTCATTTGTGAATAATACTTGTTACTTTGAGTCAGGTTGATGTTTTATCATCAAATAAGTTTTATCTACCAGCATTCCCTACCTGAATTCTAAACTACCAAACTTTAGAATTCATGACTAGTTTAGTGAAATGTTTGGTGATACCGCATCTAACAAGACGCTTGATGTTAGTAATTATTAAGATACTGTTAAACAAGTTGTACAATAGTGTTTGTAAATGATAAATATGTTAAACAAGTTATACAAGAGTGTTTGTAAATGATAAGTATGTTATGTTCCACATCAGAAAAATAAAATCCTCCTAAATTGACTTAAAGTTGATAACTTGACAGGCCAAATTTATAATTGTTTGTGGATTGCGTTCAAAGGAGGTCATTACGCTAGCTGCCTCTTCTTACGCTTTCAAGTATAAAAAAGTTGAAGAATAAGATGGTCAAATTTATAATTACATATGTACTACACTCTTCAATATATTTTGTGATTTTACATCAATCCAAGATTAGATCAACCTAGTAGAAGAACTCAATAGTTCTACAAAATATCAGACAAACATTTATATTGAGAATTAACAAAATCATATAATACCACCGAATTGGATGAAATTTACACTTTTAGTTATGAGGGAGTCATATTCGGATCCCAATGTTTCTCACTTGAAACAATCTTAGGATTTTGCTCACCACTTTATAAAGGAGTCTTATACAATTCTTTATAATTAATACACATGCATAGGGCGGTTTGCATTCATTAATTATAGTACATTGAGCCGAATAATAGAAAAATCCACATTATTTGGTGAAATTATATATTTTTGCTGAATAATAGATTGATATTATTCAATCAGATCAGTCATTAAACATTATAAAGGATTCATTCCTTATTTACAGAGCCATATAAAATAACAAACCGATTCGAATCAAAGGGCATAAGGATCAATTTGACCAACATTAAAGTTTACAGATGAAGTTGAGCATTGACTAGGAATTCGAGGACTAAATTTTGGTATTGTCTCTTCATTTTATTCAAATAATCTCCATTGGATTTTTCTCAATTCTAACTACTACGTCAAGATAAATTATGTCTCACAAATTATTAGGTTGTGTTTTTCACAATACAATCAAAGTTGTCTTAATGGAGCGTATTGATTAAAATCCAGTGGAGATTATGCACAGATGGAGGAAAATTTCTTGTCTGGAAACGGGACAAAGCTTTTAATTATGTGGATCCAACACGAATCTATTGCCTCACTGGATTTGACTTAGCATTGCTCAAGATGCTCTAAAATCATTTATCCTACCCATTTTTTTTTTTTTACGGCTGACAAAACAGAAAGACAAGCAATCCCATTACGTCTATTTCTCGAAGGACAAAGACCATATTGTCAAGTCTGCTACCAGTACTATTTCATTACAGTAATCCAAAGCTGAAATCTTCATCTCATTGGGTAATAGTCCAACCAATTTGTATATAATTGCAAATGGGTGAGCATATCATACTGCACGTGTCTGTACGACGCCGAGAGGTTGATGTCATACAGTTGAAAAACAAGAAGACAAGCACCGCCTCACTGGATTTAACTCAGCATTGTTGTAGATACTCTAAAATCGATTATATGACAAAACAAAAAGACAAGCAATCCCATTACGCCTTCTTTCTCAAAGGACAAAGGCCATATTATCAAGGCTGCTACCGCTATTTATTACAGTAATCCAAAGCTGATGTCTTAACCTCACTGGGTAATAGTCCAACCAATTTGTATATAATTGCAAATGAGTAAGCACATCATATTGCACATGTTTGTACCACGCCGAGAGGTTGCCGTCATACAGCCAACAAAACGAGAAGACAAGCACTGCCATTCCTTCTCTTTCTTGGAGGACGAAGACCACATTTTCGAGTCAATTACATGCTTTCACATGCTTGAACTGCTTAATCTCATTTCTTCCTAAACAAATGAGAATATTTAGCTCTACACTTTGAGCATATAGAAATTCTCAAGGTTGTCTGGGTGGCGGCGGCGGCAGCCCTCTCCATCTCCTCGGGATTTTTTATACGCGATGCACATGCCCAATGACAAATGTGACATTTGTGTCGTTTAACACGAAGTAAATGTGAGAAAGAATACTATTAAAAACTAAACATTCGAAATCCTTCCTTATAAAAGTTTATCTTAGCATTTTAAATGAGAAGGTCCATCTTAAAAAGGAAAATTCTGAGTCCACGTATACCCTACTGATACCATGATTCCAATTATGACATAAGCCATAGCATAAATGATTTGGTGACAAAGCTTCAGAAAGACCTGAAGTGAATATATGATGAAATCTCGGACGTTCCAATTGTTCCACGGATCTTGAACGAAGTTAAATGCCATGGTTTTATTGGACCAAGATAATGACAATGTCCTTTCACTCAATTAATGACAACATTCCACCAAAATTTTTGCTTTAGCCAAAGATATGGAAACGTTTGTGTAGGCCAAAGAGTTTACTTTCCCTTTCCCGTCGATGATACAAAGCCAAAGCCAAATTGGAGGTAATGTCGGTGGGACGCTCCATGAAGGCATGTCTGCGTCCAACCAAGGCAATTTGTGCCAAGAAGTGACCATCCCAATGCTTCAATGCTTAAGCCTGACTCCTTCTTTTCTTTTGCCCTTCAAGGTCCCAACACGATGTTCTGAACTTGCACGAAATCACGTTGTTCGTGACTCTCGTTTTCTATCGTAAAACATTTTCGCAGAAAGACTTGTCTCTTGTAATCATGACTTCTAGAGGGCATTAATGAATAAAAACTTTGAAGGCAAGCCTAAAATTAGGCTTCTAAAGGCTAGATTACTATTCACGCAAGTTACTATTTATGCACACTATTCATGCACATAGGGCTTGGGTTTGTGCTTGGGCTTACCTCATCTAATTTGGGCCTTTAATTTGGGCATGAGGCCCATTGGACCTTCGCTTTGCCTGGCTCCTTTTCCGGCTTCCAATTCTTGACCTACTAATCCTTATCCAAAGATTAATGCTTACCAATAAATTGATAGATAAATAAGCCGGTGTCTGATAGGTTGATGTTGGAATCCTTGAAAGTTTAATACCCGAAATCGAATTAAAATTCATGATTAAAATCGATCAAATGCGACTTTAGTACGACCTAAACTATTGGGTGGCTTTTAGGGGTTCTCACGCGTTTCTCCCGTGGTCGATAATTTTCGATCAATGTTTGTACCTCTTCAAATCATGGATGACCATTGGTTGTCATGTAATCACGAGGATTCAATTACTAACATTGAGTACAAGATCAATAGGAAATCGGTTTACTGTCGTTTGATATGAGTATCGTAATCTTGTGGAATCACCCACAAACCGACTATGTATTTCTATCGAATCGATTTATATCCGTTCGCTAATTGACTGATAATTGCGTAGTATTGTCCCTTGTTGATCCTTATGGTTGAGCGGTCAATCCTTGATTGAATTCTCTGGTCGTTCATGTTTTAACCCTTTACGACATTGCCCAATAGATTAGTTAACTTATGAGTGATTAGTTTAGAGTAAAATAACTATTAGTTCATTCATGAAATAACCATTTCATATATCTCGAGAAGGGTCGAATTTCAGGATATCACAACTCTTTCTCTCTTACAGAAATTTCGTCCTCGAAATTTAAATTATAATAAGGTCGCACAAAAAGATGAGGTTGTTGACGTCTCATTATATCTTTGCTTTCCCATGTAGCTCATTACGTCCGATGGTGTTGCTAGATCACCTTAACCAAAGGGATTGTCTTGATCTAAAGCACTTACTCTTTTCTGTCCTCTATTCGCATTGGTCTTTCCATGTACAACACTTTGTCGTCCACGTCTATCTCTTCATAGTTAAGCACATGGATCAGATCAAGTTCATACTTTCTTAGCATGGACACGTGGAATATGTCATGTACTTGAGTAAGTTTCAGCTGCAATGCCAAACGATCAACCAAAACTCCTACTCATTCCAAAATCTTGAACGATTCAACATATCTTGGACTCAGCTTTCCTTAAAATCCAAAACACGAGCTTGTGGCCTATGTCATGCCACGATCCTCTAGCACGCCCCCATCCCTTACCTGGTCGATACAATAGCGACGTCCTAGGACGCATCGCCGACCCATTCATTTTAATATATGCATGCGGAAGCATATGAAATCCCCAGACAATAAAGCAATGGGATAGGAAAGTAGAACCCCAAATTTTCACTTTAGGAAACAACCACACTTCTATACATTGCAAACCATAGTGCATATATATACAAGGCGATCTATTAAGTCAGTATCTAAACCACGAGTTCCTAAAACAAAGTCTGCAGAAAGGAATCAGCTTCCATCAAAAGAGGCTTGTCCTATGACTAGCTAGTCAGACAGGACTGTCATTTCTTCAAGCTTCACCTTCTACTCCTCGGGTCTCTAGTCCTTTACCAACGCCATCTAATGACCTAAAATGGTTATACAATAATCAATGAGATAATGTCTCAGCAAGTTCTACTCCCTAAGATCCGATTAGGAGGGAAATATGCCTTAGGCTGCCTAAGCACAACACGAGTCAGAGGGCTTACCTTGGCCTCAATTCCTTCCTGCAAGTTAGTATATATCATATATACAGGAACCACATCAATTCACAGCCTCAGATCAAATCATTGATCAATTGACCTAGTCGATTACATGTCACCACAACCTTTCGCTCGGTCGGTACAATCAATACTATCTATAAGTCCGACCATAGTCTAGGACTGCTCACTCTAAGCTGATATATAGATAGTATAGCTCACACTAAACTAATAGGGTTAAAGTATACTGCTCTCGCTAAGCTGACATATCGCTCGCAAGCTGATATAATATACCCCCGATGCCCACTCTAAGCTAATAAAGTGTACTACTCGCGCTAAGCTGACATATCATCCGCAGGTTGATATAGTACACCATTATACTACTCTTGCTAAGCTGACATATCACCCATAGGCTGATATAGTATACTATCTTGACCATTCAATCAATTCCCTATTTTTATCCTCGATAAAATAGCTGTGCATGGAGACACGGTCGGCCTTAGTCAAAATATCATAATTTCACTTTTGAATATCCCACTAGTTTCAACAGCCCATAACATATTTTTGGTGTTGTAAGCCGATGCCTGGTAATTTTCCCATTAATTACCATAATTAAATAGTTTAGGAATAAATTCCTACGATCACCATTAATTCAATTCTGCACGAAATAAAGCTCAATTAAATAAACGAGCTGCACCACAATAATCAGCATAAAATTTTGGTTGTTGGCTATCCCAGCCTAATTTCTGGAAAATAAATAAATAAATAAAATAATTTCGAAAATTAATAAATAAATGCAATAAATCCAATTTAGGCCCGTAATGCTGAATTGGAAGCTGAGACGAGTCTGGAAAATTACCGAGACTTGTTCAATAAATAATAGAGCATGTTTACTTGCTAAGTACACTAACCATTTGCCTAACATGCATAGGTAAATTCCTAATTTAATTATTCAAATCTAATCTATCCACCTAATTGCACTTAATTAAATCTAAACAACTCATAAGCATCATTAACTGACTAATAAGAGATTAGTGAGTAAAACTCACTTGTGCAAAGCGAAGACCGGAACACCGTGACGGCGGCCGAACCTAGGCTCACGACAAACTTGGACCGGGCCAATAAACCTTGCAAGCTCACAGGAATTTCTAAGCTTAGACTTGGGCTTGGGCTTGCTTCTTGGGCTTCAAGTGGCTAAAACAAAACTGAACTGGGCTTGCGAAGTGGGCTATTGGGCTCACTTGGGCTGAGATGGGCTTCAACTGAAATAGAACATGCTGGCTTCATGATGGGTTGCTAGAATTGAAGATGGGTTGCGGTGTGGACTGCGAATGGGCTGCCGAGCTTGCATCGAACTTGGCTATTCGTGTGGGCTTCAAATGACTCAACTGCTGGGCTGGAATCCACTGGTTGTGGGCTGAACAAAGAAAGCCCAAGATGAGCTGCGATGGAAATGGAGGAGGGTCTGTGGGCTTGGTCTTCGCTGGGCTGCTTCAAGTTGTGGGCTAATGGGCCCAGCTGGACTTCAAACGGACTGGGGCTCGCTGGCGTGAGCTGCTTCGAAGGGGTGGACTGCTGGTCGAACGTGGAGGGGATCGATGGAGCTGCAGAGGAGGGTTAACGGTGGGTGGTGCTTCGGTTGACGGTTGGCTGAGAGCGACGATGCTTAGGAGGTGTGGCGGTCAACAAAAATGAAATTTGTTGATGAAGATCGACTCGTGGGAGACAACGATGGTGGAGATGCTGCGAAGACGCTGTTGCAGCGAAGATTAAACTGCTCGCGGACGTTGGGCGGACAAATAGGAGACACACGAGCTGGTGGGTGGCGTGACGTGGAGCGATGATGATTGACTCAGTTGAACGAGCGACAGCGAAGAAAGAACAAGTTAGAGTTGCAAGGGAATTGGACGCTGGCTTTGGTGGGAATTTGGGGCTGCTTCAGTCAACTAAAGCCTCATGGTTGACTTGAGGAAATAAAAAGGTGGTGGGGAGCAGATGTCGAAGGAAGCAAAATGAAAAGCAGAAGCAAAAGTAGTCTTCGGCTGAGGATAAGCTCACGCGAAGTAGATGGAGGCTAGCAGCTGGGACGTGCTCAACAAGCCAAGAAAAGAGGATGTTGGAATTCAAGTCGGCGGAAGACGACTTACCTAATTCCAATGCGCAAACAGCAAATAGCCCCGGAACGATCGTTGAATTGCAAATAAATCACGAACAACACTTCTTCATGTTAGTCTAGATGCAATCATGAGGAAAGCACCCGATTTCCACAGCGTAAATGCCTATTGTTCTTGCAAAGTTGAAATGGAACGCCTTGATGGAAATGGGAGAGAAAATGAAGAAAATGTTCTGAACGTACGTTTGTCCAACCACTCCAACGGTTGTCTTCAGGGGTCTTTTATATGACCCCATCACACCCCTTCATCGTAGCATATCAAGTCCAAATGGTGCAGTCCAATCGCACCCCATCATGGATGTACTAGCTAAAGTACAACATCTCCCACTCGGACATGATGGGCTTGATAGCTCTCTATCAAGAATATAAGGCATTCAACATTCATAAACTTTACAAAACAATTCATACTAGCAAATAAGCCTTGCGACCAGTGAGTACACCTGCACTTGGGAGCTTAAATTATGCACCTGTTAGGGATAACATAATGGCTACAACCCCAAAAATAAATAAACAATCGATGTCTCACAGTGCCCCAGACATATTTTGTTACATCAATCCAAGTATACCTATCCCTTAAAGGCTGTACTTGATTATTCTCAAAAACACCATGTATTTACAATTACATCCGCAACCACATAGGGCGATATAATTGGTCGACCAGTAAATACATGTGATAGATGTAAAACAACAATAGTCTTCATTTACACTCATGTCTCTCTCAATTTCAGAACAACTGCTTTCCTAGACACGTCCCATAGGCCATATCCATTCATGACCGCCCGTAACATGCTAAAGTAGCAACATTGATCTTTCACTTCGAGAACATAGTCAGAAGTAACATAGGGCACAAAATTGAGGTAAAATACAAATTACCTCAAGGGCTCACACGATGAGTAAATAGGGATAATTTTACTCATCTTCCCTTATTGATCGTACAACGCACATGTAGTATGAATTACATGCTATAGTGGATTACTCTTTCTATAAGAGCGTATGTCATTTATCAAATATATCCACCATATAGATCTTAGCCTAAACATAGTCACGTGCTTCTCATGTACTCATGTTTAGCCCGAGTGCTATATCAGCTCACTTTCTATAGCGCCCAATTAAGCACTCGCATCCGGCATCTTTCAAGCATACATGATTGTGGGACTATCATGTTCAGTCTTATTATAAACAAATCACAGACCTCATCTTGATTCCAATCAAGGCGACATATTTTATGTACCAGACTTGCTCTTCAGCATTTATTTGTACATAACGTCTCATCTCAATGTGCTATCTAAATCACTTGAGGCGATTGCTCGTGTGAGTGAGCCAATCATTGCCTACTGACATACTTTTCAATAATACATGTGTGTTTGTGCTAGTCTCATAGTGGATTTGTACTTATTGATAAAACATCAAATCACTAATAAATAAACAAGTACAATACATATGTCCACAAATACATAAACCAATGATTCTCTACAATAACATATATCACATTCTACGCAATCCTAGTGACATCCTGTGGGTCAAGAATATATCTCTAGAAATAGCCTTCGTAAATGGATCAGCAACCATTCTATTGGTTGAAATGTATTGCAGGATCACTTCTTTCTGCGCTATAATATCTCTGATGAAGTTATTCTTTATATCAATGTGCTTTGTCCTTCCATGATACTTGGGATCTTTCACATAGGCAATGGCTGCTTGACTATCGCAATAAACTGTCACCAATCTTAGAATTTCAGTGACAGTGGCTAAATTTTCCAAGAAACGTTTTAGCCATACTGCTTCTTGCACTACGGCAGAACATGCAATAAATTTTGCCTCCATCGTAGACAAGGCCGTGCATGTCTGTTTCTTGCTATTCCAAGAAATCGCACCTCCATTGAGCAAGAACGCATATCCAGAAGTCGATTTACGCTTATCTAGGTCTCCACCCCAATCGGCATCTGAATAGCCTAATATGCATAAATCATTCCTTTGGTAACAAAGTCGATAGTCTATGGTGCCCTTCAAGTATCTCAGGATCCTCTTCACTGCTTTCCTGTGTGCTTGACCGGGATTTGATTGATATCGGCTCACCAATCCCACGGTATAGCATATGTCGGGTCGAGTACACATCATAGCATACATTAAACTTTCTACCACACTAGCGTAAGGAACAGTTTCCATCACTTTAATTTCTTCGGGAGTCTTAGGACACATCTCAGTACTTAGGCCTTCACCTTGCATGGCAGGGGTATCAATGGGATTACAATGCTGCATATTGAAACACTCAAGAATCTTCATAATATAAGACTCTTGTGATAAAGTAAAGAGTTTCCTCGATCGATCTCTTTCGATCTTAACTCCTAATATATAAACAGCTTCTCCCATGTCCTTCATCTCAAAATTGGAGGACAACCATTTTTTTATGGTGATAACCAAAACCTTGTAATTTCTAGCCAACAGAATATCGTCCACATAAAGTGATAAAATCACAAATTTATCTTTGGACCGCTTGACATATACACAGTGATCTTCTTCAATCATCATGAAATCAAAAGTTATTATTGCTCGATGAAAACGAAGATACCACTGTCTAGATGATTGCTTAAAGCCATATATTGAGCGATGAAGCTTGCAAACTTTATGCTCTTGACCTTTAGCTATAAAATCTATTGGTTGTTTCATATAGATTTCCTCATCTAATTCTCCATTGAGAAATGTCGTCTTTACATCCATTTGATGTAATTCAAGGTCCAAATGGGCAACGATAGCTAGAATTAGGCGTATTGAGGCAAACCTTACAACTGATGAAAAAGTTTCCTCATAGTCTATACCCTCTTGTTGAGTATAACCTTTTGCCACAAGGCGAGTCTTATACCTTTCAATGGATCCATCCGCCCTACGCTTAATCTTGAAGACCCATTTGTTTCCAATGGCCTTACGATTGGGTGGTAGATCAACCAAGTTCCAGACATGGTTTGCCCTCATTGACTCTATCTCATCTTCCAAAGCTTTTCTCCATTCTTCCTTATCAGAGGACGAGAGAGCCTCTTGAACAGTCTTAGGCTCGACATCATCTTTTCAGCAATTATAAATGTTTCCCCTTTAATCTCAAAACGACGACGGGGAATACTTTTACGATTACTTTTACGCAATTGAATTTCTCTTGAATTCAATTCATCAGGCGATGCAACACTCTCACTTGGTCTTGTGTGTTAAGGTAAATCTTCATTTCCCTCTACAACATCAGTGGGTGTGTTATCAGGATCTTCCATCTCATATAATTGGAAGTCCTTATCAATCTCACATCTATTAGGAAAATCGTTCTCTAAGAACGTGACATCTCGTGACTCCATTTCGGTCACACTTCCATCAGCTTGTTCACCTATGAACACGTACCCTTTGGAGTGTTCGGAATATCTTATAAAGATACATTTCTTCCCTCTAGGACCTAATTTGCCATGTTTATGGGAAGAATCATAAATATAAGCTACACATCCCCATGGACGTAGACTACTCAAGTTTGGTTTCCTACCAGTCCATAATTCATAAGGGGTGGAAGTGACCGATTTTGAGGGCACACGGTTAAGTATATAGGCAGTAGTCAATAACACATCTCCCCAATAGGAGATAGGTAAATTTACTTGCACCATCATAGACCTAACCATTTCCAATAGGGTTCTATTCCTTCTCTCAGCTACCCCATTTTATTGTGGAGTACCAGGAATAGTCAATTGTCGTACAATTCTCTTTTCATCACAAAAAGCCTTGAATTGCTCCGATAGATACTCACGTCCACGATTGGTTCTTAATGCCTTTATTGTTTTGTTCAACTGATTCTCTACCATCGCTATATATCGTCTAAAGCAGTCTAATGCTTCTGACTTATGGGAGATTAGAAAGACATAACCGAAACGTGTGAAGTCATCTATGAAAGTGATGAAATATGAGACTCCACCTCGCCCTCACATTCAAAGGACCACAAATGTCAGAATGTATGAGATGCAATGGAAATTCAGCTCTAGTCCCTTTACCGAATGGTTTTCTAGTTGTTTTTCCCGCCAGACAATGTTCACATACGGATAGACTAACATTAGTGAGTGACCCTAAAAGGCCTTCTCTAGCTAATCTTTGCATTCTTTGCAATCCAATGTGACCTAATCTAGCATGCCAAGTGCTTGCATCAATCTCAACGTTATTAGAAGACGCAATTAAAGAAAAACAACCATCAACATTAACATTGTACTGATCGTAGTCAATGTCTAACACCATAAAACCATTCGATACATGACCTGAACCATAATAAACCGTTTCATACAAAATGTCAACACAATCACCATGGAAATTCAATACATAACCTAAGCTAAGAAGAACAACTACAGAGACCAAGTTTCGTCGAATATCTGGAGCATAAAAGACATCATGCAGGAATAGGTTTCGACTACCACGTAAGATTAATTTACATGTGCCGATTCCCTTCACTTCAACTCTTGAGTTATTCCCAACATATATACATCTTTTTCCAGGCGGTATCCGACGATACTCCACAAATGCTTCTCGGTCTCTAGCTACATGGTCTGTTGCTTCTGAGTCTACAATCCACATTGGATGAGATTCAACAAGCATTACAGTACTAGAAACAAAAGCATTACTCAAAGTAATCGAGTAATAGGGTACCTTTTTTTGCTCAATGCATTCACGAGCAAAATGACCCATCTTGCCACAATTGTGGCACTCCATCTTGGCCTTGTCCTTCTTCCCACCATGCTTCTTGCGTCGGAAGGTCCTAGCCCTCTTGGGTGCCTGATCAGTCCTCTTCCCTTTGTTGTTGAACTGAAGATTCCTCTTGCGCTTAAAGCCCGAAGCTTTGCGCGAACTCGATTCAGCAACATAAGCATGGGTAGAGGATCTCACAGCCTCTAGGCGCTCATCTTCTAATTCCAAATGACGCGCAATATCATCAAAAGTGACAATATTCTCATTATGCGTCATATTGATTTTCATATGCTCCTAATTGTTAGGAAGAGACCTTATAACAGCCTAAACTTGATGTTCATCAGTAAGGAGTGACCTGCTGACTTCAGCTCATGGATCATATTTGACATCTCCCGAAGATGCTGCCTCATCGTTACATTTGGGTACTTTCGGAATGTGTCAAACTTGATGGTGAGTCTCCTCAGTTTAGTGGCAAATGTACCCCCAAACTTGTCCTTCAAGGCAACCCACATAGCTTGAGCTTTATCATAACTTTCAAACTCACACATCAGATCATCTTGCATACAGCTCAGCAACGTGATGCGAGCAATGCTATTTTTCTTTCCAAGCTTGATAAGCTTCCAAATCTCTCCTGTGTTGAGCTGAAGTTCCATGCTCAGGTTCATCCATGGTATGGTTGAGGGTTTCCAAAACCTCTTGCTCCTCAAGGATGTACTGAATCTTTCGATACCAAATATCATAATTGTCACCGTTCAGCTTCTCACCCTTATTGAGGTCAGCTACAATGGTCTTGGATGCCGAAGCCATAATCAATTGCTATAACACATTGACATAACATACGTAGAATCAATACTAGCACACTTTACAGAGTAACACACATATTTAATTTGCAGCAAAGACAAACTAAATTAATGATAATTCAACAAAAGACACAAAAGCAAAAGTTCACTATATTTCCAATCAACTTCTATGTACAATTGTTCTATTATCATTAATTAGTTTAATTTGCGCAAATTTTAAGTTCTAGGTGAGAACTCCTTTTAATTCTACCAACCTACGAACTCCCACTAGGAAAAATAATTACATGATCTTATGTAATTTCTACATTTTTCCTTAACACAAAAAACATAGCATGATAATAACCAACGTATAAACAACAATCATGCTTCAACTATAATCAAAAAATGCAATTCAACATGTAATGGATTTCCTACCATTGTTCTAATTTTCTAGCAACTAGAAAATTACAAGTATATTAAAATATATACATCATATTATTGAACCAAGCTTTACACAGCATATATAACATCATTTGCACACAAGCTAGCTACTATATTTTCTAAGTCACAAGAAAATACAAGCTACAAATGAATAAACTGCATTATACCCCAAAAAAATACGCGTACATAGGGTTTCCTATGCATTTTCATACATTTATAAAATTCAAAAGTATAAAATAATTATACCACTGTGTAGAGAACATTCATACGAACCAAACGCCGCTGACCACACTCCAATCGGAGCCCGCACACGCCAGCAAGCCAAATGGCTCCTGGCTGGTCCGACCGTCCGATGGTTTGACCGCCGGACCGGTTGACCGGTCAATGGTTGGGTCGGGTCAAATCAACCGGGTTAGATCTCGGGTCGGGTCATGGGTCGGGTTGGATCGCCGGCCGGTGACCGGCCAGCCAACTGTCGCCGGCGGTGACGTCATCGATGACGTCATCCGGCGACCGACCGTTGGATGACGTCACGGTGACATCACCACGTGCCGGTTCGCCGGCTGGCACGCGTCGCGCACGTGCCAGTTCACCGACCGGCGAGTGTGGCGCACGCACTAGCTTTGCCAGCATTTCAGGCGCGTGGTGCCCACGTGCAGCGGCTTCTAGTCGCGCGTGTGGGCCGTCCGACGTCTCTCGGCGGCACTCGACCCATCGCCGGACTCGTCTCGACGAGCTCTTTCACCCTGTATATTCAAAAATTAATTTTGACCAAAAAATTATTTCGAAAAATGGCCAAAACCTCACGGATGCACGCGACCCTGAACCCGTTCTTTGCTCCTGTTCAATTTCGAGTTTTTCATATGGCAATTCCAACTATCAAAGATCCAAATAGTGTAAAATACAATCTCTTGATCTCAATATCAAATGGTAAATGAGAAAACTCGATGAAAAACAAGGCATAAATCACGACCAGGCTCTGATACCAATGTTGGAATTCAAGTCGGCGGAAGATGACTTACTTGATTCCAATGCGCAAACAGCAAATAGCCCCGGAACGATCATTGAATTGTGAATAAATCATGAACAACACTTCCTCACGTTAGTTTGGATGTAATCACGAGGAAAGTACCTGATTTCCACAATGTAAATGCCTATTGTTCTTGCAAAGATGAAATGGAACGCCTTGATGGAAAGGGGAGAGAAAATGAAGAAAATGTTCTGAACGTACGTTTGTCCAACCACTCCAACGGTTGTCTTCAGGGGTCTTTTATATGACCCCATCACACCCCTTCATCATAGCATATCAAGTCCAAATGGCGCGGTCCAATCGCACCCCATCATAGACGTACTAGTTAAAGTACAACAAAGAAAAAGATCAACACAAATATCCCTTTACTTAAATGCTTGGTCCCCTCTAAAGTCCACATAATTATCCTAATGTCTCCCATTTACTTTCCAACCAATTTCCACCAAAATAAACCAAATTAAAGCAAAAAATGCAGCCCTTAGTCCAATTCCGAATTTCCTTAATTTTTGGCTCCAATTCTTCGTTCGATTTTCCAAATCAACGTCCAATTTTGGTGTGGAAAAATCCCAAACAATTTTTTGTAAGTCCCCAGCACTCAAAGGCTTGGCTTGGAAGTCCAAATTTCCTCCAATTGAGCCCATTCAAATTTCCGCTAATTTCCTGCAACGTCCGAATCAATTTTCCGTAAAGATCTCGGAATCTCCGAAAAATCTTTTGAGACTAAGTCAATGTTCCTAGAATTTATTGTGACGTGACAAAATTTTCAATTTCTGAAATCGGACTTAAATTCACGGTTAATTTCCATTCGACCCGTTTTTAGCGTGACCTAGCCTACCGGGTAATTTTCAGAGATTTTTAGTGCAAATGACCCGTGGTCGATTTTCTTTGAGCCACAATGAATCGACTCGACACATTGATGACTTTCGGTTGTCGTGAAAATCTCGAGGATTCAAATATGGACACAGGGTACCAAAACGATAGAAAAATCAATTGAGTGCCGGTCGACGAGAATTTTCCAATTTAGTGGTGTCACCCACGATTAGCTACATATCTCAGTCGAACTGACCTATCTCTGATCTTAAATCGATTTATATCTGTGCCGTAATGACCTCTAAAGATGGACACGGTCGAGAAGCCGATTCCTGGTTGAATTCTCAAGTCTATTGCATTAAAATTCCTTAATGGTTTCCCCAAATAGTCTAGTTATCTCAAGAGTGATCAACTTTGAGAATAGCCCTATAGGTGCGTCAATGAAATGCCCGATTTATTCAGTAGAGACAGGGTTGAAAATCTAGAATGTCACAGGATTGTCTTGATCTAAAGCACTTGCTCTTTTCTGTCCTCTATTCACACCGATCTTTCCACGTACGACACTTTGTCATCCACGTCTATCTCTTCATAGTTAAGCACATGGATCAGATCAGGTTCATACTTCCTTAGCATGGACACGTGGAATATGTCATGTACTTGAGCAAGTTTCAGCTGCAATGCCAAACGATCGGCCAAAACTCCTGTTCATTCCAAAATCTTGAACGATTCGACATATCTTGGACTCAGCTTTCCTTAAAATCCAAAACACAAGCTCATGGCATATCCTCAGGATTTTGGATCATTCTCTCGGATTGTCCATCCATCTATGGATAATAAACTATGCTGTACTGCAGCTTTGTTCCCATGGCACTATGAAGACTTTTCCAAAATGTGGTAGTGAACTTAGGATCTCGATCCGAAGTGATCGTCATTGGCATTTTATGGAGACTAACCATATATCGCACATACAACTCAGCATATTTGTCCATGGCATAATCCTTTTGTATGGCGATGAAAAGCGCAGACTTAGTCAGTCTATCCACTACAACCCAAATAGATTCATTACCTCTCTGACTCATTGGTAATATCATCACAAAATCCATCGTGATATGCTTCCACTTCCATTCTAGAATTTCAAGTGGTTGTAGGAATCTACTAGGTTTGCAATGTTGTGCCTTAACTTGCCGGCACGTCAAGCACTTGCCTATATACTTGGCTACATCAACTTTGATGAGCTTTTGACAGAATCTCTTCCTTGAGTTCTGTGTGGTCTAGCACGTACCGACGTTCAATTAGGTGGAATCACCCACACTTAATCACATGGCTCAGTCGAAACAACCTATCTCTAGTCTCTAATCGATTTTTAACTGTGCCGTAATGACCCTTACAGACTAGCACGATCAAGCAGTCGATTTTTGGTCGAATTCTCAAATTTATTACGTTAAAATCCCTTAACGGCTTCACCAGATAGACTAGTTATCTCGTGAGTAATCAACTCAGAGAATAGAACTATAGGCACATCGATGAAATGTTGAACTTATTCAATCGAAACAAACCTAAAAATCAGGATGCCACATTAAGCCTTTTTCACCTTTAAGAAAAATAGAATATCTTAAGCACTTATCACTTTTAAAAATAGAACATCATGAGCACTTGTTAATTTTAAAATTAGAACATCATGAGAACTTATCACTTTTAAAAATAGAATATCATAAGCACTTATCACCTTTTTAGATAAGTTATCACACGTACTTATCACTATTCACGATAAGCTATCGCATGCACTTGTCACTATTCATGATAAGCTATCACACGTACTTATTACTTATCAATTATAGGTTATCACCCGAATCCACCTATCACATAATCTAACTATCATTAACCCTAATTCTAGCTCTAGTCTAGAGCATAATCACCACCTTAAACAAGGGTTAAGAAGTTACTCATGCGTCTGGTCTTCAAGCTTGGTGGTGAGTGGCGGTGGCGATGGCGATGGCTCACAGTTCATGGCGTGGACGTTAGTGATGGCAGCGTGAGGCATGGCAATAGTGTGCGATGAGGTAGCATTGAGGTGGTGATGGTGCGGTCGATGGTGGTGATGAGCGGGATGGCAGATGGCAATAAGGCATATAACATCCTCAATTTTGACCTCGTGAGGATTAGCCATAAAGTCCTAAAAGGATTGATCATGGGCCATTGGCCATGGATCGATAAATTCGATCAGCAAGGAATCACAGATCAGTCATTGTCTGACCATGGGTCCATGAGTGCCTTGGCTTAGTGCTAAGCCATGGGTAGCCTTAGGATTGGTCTCGAACCAATCAAAGGACAACTGATCATTTTGGTTGATCAACCATCCAAAGGAATAGTTTAGGCGAATATGGGGGCATGATGGTTGAACCTCGGGTGTATGTAAGTCGATTTTTCAAGGTGTACCTAATGATCCCTTCTCCGGCCCAAGAACCAACTTGGATGATAAAATTCTCTAGATTGCTTTATTAATGTAGAAAAAGATAAAATAAGGAAAATTCTAGAAACCCCTCATTAAATGAGTGAGTTGTCCTTTGAATAGTCAAAAGTCATGATGGCAGCCAAATTATCTTTGAAGATTCTAAAAAAAGGTAGCACATAAGTGGACTAATTAAAGAACGATACACGAGCCCTCATTAATGACCGAAAGATCTAGAATTGTTGAGTTGACAACCATGGTACAATTATTGTCAAACTTCATTAAATGTCTATTAAATGTGGCATTTAGGTGGACCAATGGGAGAGCGAAAAGCGGGCCATCATCAATGATGCCTAGAGGCTAGAATGCCAACTAAGATCCTTTAGCTTGGCCAACTCATCTTCTAGGTGTAATTATGAGGCAAAGTAGACTTGCCACCCAATGAATTTAGGTGGGACACATGGAAACATTGGAATGGACTGCTTGGCCTAGTAATGATGACACCAAGGGCTATAAATGGGAGGAGCCCTCTTCATTTCTTCACATTGCTTCTCGTTTCCTCCTTCCTCCTTCTCCTTGGATGTCCCCCTCCTCCTTCTCATTTCTCTTGGCCTTGCATCCTCAATCCTTCAAGCTATATAAGTTGGTCCTCAAGGTTTGCCAAGGTAAGTAAGATCCCTATGTCTCATTTAGGGCGGTAGTCTCCATTGTCGAGTCTAGTTAGGTGCTCATCCGTCAAGCTATGGATAGGATGTTGGATCTTTTGTATGCTTTTGCTCATGTTTTTGCTTGAACGTGTGCTGGAGTTGTTCACACCCGGAATGAGGCTAAGGTTCGTTCAAGTTGATTTCATCGCAAGGCAAGGTCACCTCAAGCCATAAAGCCTTGGTTTTGGCATAAATCGGATGCCGGGTCTAAGTCTTGCTTGGTACGGGAATCACCCAAGGCTGCAAGGTCCTAAGTCGACATTGAGGTGTGTTGATCTTATGCCTTGATTGGTATGGGGATCGCCAAATCCACGAGGTCTTCGTAAGGCACCAAGCATGCCGATTTCCATAGTTTAAATGGACACAGGAACTTTGTGCTTTGTCACGCCCCGATCCTCGAGCACACGCACATCCCTATCTTCGGTCGATATAAATGTGACATTCCCAGGACGCGTCGCCGACCCATTCATTTTTAATGCACATACGGAAGCGAAATAACAAACCCTTGACAACAAATAGCGTGGGATAGGAAAAGCAGGGCAACATTTCACAGAAACCAACTTTTATAAATAACGGGGTTTAGTTACAAAACAAGTCTAGTAAAAAAGGCTACAACATATCAGCTCTAAAAAACAAGCTATCCTAGGACATACTAGTCAAACACACCTGTCGATCTTTCATACTCCACCTCCACAGACTCCGGGGCTTCGAATCCTCCACAACCACCACCTAAGGACCTGAAAAGATAAGCCCACGATGGGGTGAGACATTGTCTCAACGAATCCACCCCATAAACCCCTAATAAGAAGCAAATACGCCTAAGGGTGACTTAGCCACACACAACAGAGGACTTATCTTGCCTCAGTTCCCTTCCTGCGCATTAGCACAATTCATATCTCATATACGTGCAATCATCACTCAACAATTGGAATGCATCACTTTAAATCACAATCAATTACTCGTCCCAATTATTAATCACGGCCCCATGGCATGGCCTACTAAGTGTTTGGTAGTAAATCACAGCCCAATGGGCACAACCTACTTCGGTGGTTAATCACGGCCTCACGGGCATAGCCATACTTTGGTGATTAATCACGGCCTCATGGGCACAACCATACTTCGGCGGTTAATCACGGCCTCATGGGCACGGTCATTTCCAAGTTTAGGCGGTAAATCTCGACTCGAGGGGCACAGCCTATTTTAAGCTAGGCGGTTTGTTGACTTAGCCATATGTCATAACCAAATGCTCATGATTCATAATCACCATACAATTTCACAATTCATCAATCAATTGTACAATCCAACCATAAATTGCATAATCTAACTAATTCACAATTATCACACAATTGCACAAAACTTCACTCAATTGATCAATCCAGCAATCAATTGCACATTATGGCCATACCATAGTGACCAGCTCGAAATTCTATCGAGCAGCTCTCCAGAAATAAACATAAACATACTAATCTAATCAACATTTAATTAGACTAATCTAACCACATAAACATACTTAACATAATCTAAACACCCCTTAAGCATCATTAACTCCCTAAGCAGAGGTTAGTGAGTAAACTCACCGGTTTAGCGTTCCGGCGAGTCCACGGCGATGGCGACGCCAAGGCGGGCGAGACTCAAGCCTAGAGCGATGCCAAGGAAGGCCGGGAAGTGACCTAAAACGGGCCACAAAGCTTCAAGAACCTTGCTGGAACTTCAGCTTTTGCTTGCTGAACTGGGAAGGAAAACCAGCGACTAAACGGTGAGGAAACGGGCCGATCAGAGCTCCGGCAAGCGGGTGGTCAACAACTGGTGGCTCTCGGGGGTCAAGGGGGACTTGTTGGTGGTTGGAATGGGCAGAGGAAGGGTCAGAATGGGAGAAAAATGAATAAACATGCGAAACAGTGCAGGCAGGCAACAGATCGGCGGACCGGCGGCTTCTCGCCGGCGGACGGGACGGCCAGCGAGTTGTTCCAGCGAACGACAAATTGCCCCTGTACGGTCTAGTTGTGCTGGTCACGTGGTGGGTGGAGTGTTGGCTGATTCTCACGGGAAGACAACTTTCAACTCGAGTTTTTGACGAAAGGTCAGCTGGATCAGAAACTGGAACGAGGAGAAAACATTGGGAAAAATGGGGTCGACAGGCATGCGACGATGGAGGGGAAGTTGATGCTTGGTTTTGCTGGTTCTTTTGAGCTTTTCCTAAGCCTCAACAATGGATAAAGTGACCAAGGGAAGGAGAGAGAAGCAGCTGAAGATTTGAGGGGCCCAATTTGCCTCAAAAGTCTTCCCTCTTATCCCAAATCACTCATTACACATGCCCCACCACATGGGCTGTCATCCTCAGCCATTTGCAGCTCCTTGGCTTCCCCAATAAGCCTCCCAAAGGGTCCAAATGTTGCACACCATGGGGGGCCACGAATTTGTGACATTTGTTCTTTAATTTCATTCAATTCCCCTTCAATTCCTCTCCAATTGGACTCAATTTGATGTCCATAAATTCAACCAAGGTGCCATCATCCCAACCAACATTTTTCCTCACCAATTAGTCCAACATGACGGCCATGGGTGCCCTAAAAAATGGTCCCATGAATTTCTTGATCCAAAATACCCTTACTTTGGATTTTTCACCGAAAATCTCGGTTTGTAGAAAAATCTTTGGAGAATGAGTCACCAGTCCTAAAATGATTTGTGATATGACAGAACTTTCAATTTCTAAAATCGAGTTCAATTACTTGGTTAATTTTAATCTGGCGCGATTTTAGTGCGTCCTAATCTACTAGGTAGCTTTTAGGAATTTTCTGTACAATTGACCCGTGGTTGATTATTTTCAAGTCACAAAGTACATCTTCAACACATTGGTGACTCTCGGTTGTCGTGGAAATCTCGAGATTTCAAATATGGACACATGGTACCAAAACGACAGAGAAATCGATCTAGTGCTGATAGACAAGAATTTTGCAATTAGGTGGAACCACCAACACTTAATCACATGGCTCTGCGAATTGACCTATCTCCGGTTTCTAGTTGATATGTGCCGTAATGACCCTTGTAGATTAGCGCGGTCGAGCAGTCGATTCCTGATCGAATTCTAAAGTCTATTGCGTTTAGATTCCTTAACGGCTTCACTTGATAGGTTAGTTATCTCGTGAGTGGCCTACTCAGAGAAAAGAACTATAGGCATGTCAATGGAAAGTCCGACTTATTCAATTGAAAACAGAATTGGAAAATTGGGATGTCACATGCTTGGCGTCGAATGAAACTGCAAGCCAAAGGTCATTCCCAATACATGTATATTCACATCGAGTTGGAGCCAAGGTCTGTTAAGCTTGGGAGCGTCACTAAAGCAAGGTGTACCCAAGCCTTGAGGTCTTAGATTGTATTGAGGCGTACTGTTTCCAAACCTTGTTTGGTGTGGGGATCGGCGCTAAGTTATTGATTCAAGTTACGGATCAAAGATCGTTCCCGACATATGTATTAATGAAGTATATGAATTCATGACACACACGAACGAATGAGCATGCCTTCGGGCCATGTATGTGTTGACTAAGGGAAAAGATAAGAACTGGCTTGTATGATGCATTTATGCACGCACTTAAAGAGGAAAAAGCGTTCGTTGCCACACAGCATTGGCAGTGATGCCTTGTTCATTGAATGGGATGCCTCGATTGAGCAGAGATGCCTTGATTGAGCCATGATGCTTGGGTCTTGAACTCGGAAACCTCGGGGAGCTAGCCTCGAGAAGCTTCGCTCGAGCCGAGATGCCTTGGTCTAGCCAAGAACCCTAGCAAGAAGCTAGAAGCCCCGATTGAGTTGGGAGGGCCTGGTCGAGCCAAGACAACGTAAATGAATTTGCATGAGTGCCGGTATATGCATAAGTATGATGCGTTGATATATATATTGATAAGCCAAGGTAAGTATGCATTGAAGCATGTTGCGATGGACATTTGCTTGTAGTCAAGGGTAGCAATAGGTTTGTTATTGATTTGCCATCGACACTGTTTGCTATTGTTGTACTTGCTAAGTTTTGATAATGAGATGCTTTCCTAGTAGAGAACTAGGAATTTTACTTACTGAGTTTCCCCAAAATACAACCCTTTTATCTTTTAGCCTTATAGGCATTGAAGTCTCACATTTGTTTTGGGAGCTACAGTCACGCTAGAGGAGATAGGATTTCCCTTGGCCTATGTGGAAAACTTGTATTGTGCCGTAAAAAGAAAAGAGGACTTGTAAAAAAAAAAGGCTTGTAAAAGTATTATTATAATATAAATTAGTGTGTTCTGCTTGATGTAGGTCCCAGTCTTCCAGTTGTTGTTTGTCTGAGGAGTTGTTTATTCACATTTCCGCATGTACATGATAACAAGATAAAAATAATCGGGACGGCGACAAGCCTGGGACGTCGCAAAAATAACCCATAGCTCGACCTCTGAGTAAAGGGGGTGTGACAAGGTGACAACAGTTTGGCAACAGTGACACACAATGTGACAACAAACGACAACAACATAACAATGGTGAAGGCTCACGATAAAGAGGACGGCATGATGGCGGTAGCTCAGCGATGAAGCAGTAGTTCACGGTGGTAATGGCGACTTGGCAATGGCGATGGTAAGGGTGTTAGATGGTGTGGTTCATAGTGAGGGACTAAGAGAGAATGAGAGGGTTCGGCCGAGAGAGAGAGAGAGAGAGAGAGAGAGAGAAGCTTCATCCAAGATTTTTCCCTATCCAAGCATTAATGAACTTGGGTACAATCTTCCCAATTCACTCTTGGCCAAGCCTTTGCATGGCCACAAATGCTTCATGAAATCTTTTCTATCCAAAATCATTAATGGCAAGAGATTATGCATGTGCTAGAATTGGAAATGGACTAGGAAAACAAACCAAGTTAGTCTCTCACTCCTTCCTCCTTCAATGGGCGCCCATTCCTTTCTTGGATGCCAACAAGTTTCTCCCATTAGGCCAACTAGCTTCTAGAAGGGGCAAATTAGGAATTAAATCAACTATAGTCCAAAGTACTATTCATGCGCATGGGAAATTTAATATGCAAGCTTCCAAAAATCAAGTGTTGGCTAATGGCCTTAGTGGGCTCTCTTGGCCAGCCATGGGAGGGGTGTGAAGCCCATTGAGCCCATCTGTGGCTTGGGCCCTCATGGCTCCTTGTTCATAACTCGTTTCCACTTTTCCGAAAATTTATGGCCCTCATGTGTCCTTGTTTATAGCTTGTTTCCACTTGTTCATAGCCCATCTATGATCTATAGATTTCCATCGTAATTCTATTATCGGATTGAGGATGTCACAAATCAAGTTCCCGTATCTGAATCTCTAGTTTGCAAAAGTAAAACAAACTCTCCCATTTTGCGCAGCCTCTAATTGACTCATAATAGGTTAGTCATGGTTTCAGAAGAGAAACATAATGTCATTACTAAAATGAGATAATCAAGTTGCGATTGAAAGTGAGCATCAAGGGCAAGTGTCACCTTGCAAAAAAGATTATTTCGCTTGCTTGGCAATCCATCAAACTCTTTCGGGGTTCACCTTGGGAGCGTCATGATACCTACTTATCCTATGCAAGCACACTTGTATGACTTGTTAGATAGTATCTTATTCATCAATAATATAACTATCTTGTTAGATGTGATATCATCAAATATTTCACTAAACTAACATAGATATTAAAGTTTGATAGTTTGAAACTCAGATAGCTACATATCGTGTGCAAATAGAATTGAGATAAGACTAATTCAACGATAAAACATCAACCCAATAAAAAGCAAAAGGCATCATCCACGCATAAGATACTTTTCATCTACCATTTAATGCATGAGATACGGTAAATAAGTAATAAGCATTAATCTTTAATGGAAATTTTATTTTATTTTTTAATAATAAATCTACATATAGAGGGAGGAAAAGGTGTAAAAAAAAAAAAGATAAAGAATATTTTTCCCTACATGGAAAAAAAGGTGAAAGGGTGACGAAAAAAAGAAGAAAATAATATTTTACCCTTTATATGGACAAAGCTTACTCGGCTCATGCCATCTTAACAAACAAATTTTATATTTCTATAAAATTTATTTTTATGATATTTAATCTTGTCTACTATAAAAAAAAAGAAAGTAAGGGAATGACATCAGGTCGAAGAAATCAGTAATCGAAAAAATAGAAAGAAAGATAAGGAGAGACTCCCGATTTGTGGAAAATCTGTCACCACTTGCTTCTTGTGGGAGATGCCTTCTTGGAGTGTCCCACTTGTATTCACTCCAATTTGGCTCTGGCTTATAACAATCATCCACATGAAAGGGCAACTTTTCTTCTTCTTTTGTTTCCATTTCTTTCGCTAAATTAAACTTTCGGGTGGAATTTTGTCTTTGGTTGAATCAAGATCATAATTGAGTGAAAGGACATTGTTGTTATCATGCCAAGTACATAATAATGGTAGGGTTATAACAATTGATTACCTAATAGAGTCTTCCACTTTTGAGGACGCATGACGCATTGTAAACATTAAAATTTGAATGGTTAAACCAACTTGAGTTAGATCTATCTTGAACTCCATTTTATTTGCTGAATGGTTGGCTTACGATTATTCCATCTTCTTGGATTTTTGAATAGATACAGTTTTTTGACAAACAAATGAGGAGCTATCTCAATAAGTAAATATACACATATAGTTGTAATCCTGTTAAATCATCCAAGGTTTGCAAAACCATTGATTCTATTAGTCACTTAAACTAATGTTCAACATTATCATTTCATTAATAAGGAAATTTGCTAATATGGACACTAATCTCACAAAATTAATGTCGGACGGAGACAATGTATCAAGTAGGTTTCATGCATGTAGTTATTCACTTGAACTGCCAAAAAAAAAAAATCACCATTTCTAAGTGTAATGCTGACTTCGAATAGACATATTTTTTTTTTCCGTTCAGTCACTTTAAAAATAATTTTCATCCACGCAACCCTACCTTCTATGAGCGGTTTTAAAAATAATTCAATAAGAACTAAAAACATGATGAGAAAGAAAAAAAGCGATATTGAAATCTCTGCAATTTAAGAATTCAAATTGTTAAACATCAGACATCTACGAAAACATACTAGAATGTCACATACAATTTTCCAGACTTTTCCTAAGCTTAAAGCACCTACTTGATTCCAAATTTTGCAAGGAAAATGTAAATGATTTCAAGGTACAATCGTGGAAGCTATTAATTTAATTATTCAATAAGTTTATATTAGAATAAAGAGCCAAGCGTTGTGCATCGATCATAGGACACCAACGTGACTCACAAATTCCTGCCAATTTTTTTTTTATAAAGATGAAAACGTGACTCCCGAATCACGTAATCTTGAGCAAGTTAAGAGCATTGCATGAAATTGGGAACATAAAAAATATAAATGGGTCTAAGTTAAAGAAGAAAAGCCAAAAGAAAAAAAGAGAGAATAAATATGGATCTAAATTGAAGAAAAAAGGAAAAGAGAAAAAATAATATGAAGTGGGTCCAAGTTAAAGCAAAAGAGAGAGGCCAATAGCATCACTTAGTTGAATGGCCAATTTTTTACGCCACTAATTAACAAACCTTATTCCATAAAATCCCTTAACTTTCAGTCTAGTCTCAATCAGCCTAATTCTCCCCAAAAAAAAAACCCAATTTTAAGTGAATTCTCAAATCTATCTTGAACTTCTTTTTTCTTTTTTCTTTTTTTGTTTCAAAAAAATCTAAAACTTTAGGTCCAGTCCCGAATTTGCCCTAAACATTTTTTGTCTAAAAAAAATCTCAAACTTTAAGTCCATTCCGAAATCTACTCCTTTTTGTCTAAAAAAACATCACCAAGTTCAATTTATTCTCAAATCTACCCCTTGTGATCCTATCCCAGCTTAACACGACACTTCCACATTAGCAAAATAATGAGGGATTTTTAGACAAAGAAAAGTATGGGCAAATTTGGACTAAACCTAAAGTTTCGAGGTTTTTTTAGACCAAAAAGGTTTTATTGGGGTGGATTTGTTATCATCCCTAACTTTCATATCCGAGAACGATTTTATTTTGGAGAATTTCAATAATTTTTATTGGGGTGAATTTGTTATGAAGTGGAAATATTACATCAGTCTGTACCTAACACCCCGTTACCTTGCTAATTTGGATTTGTTATCGACGTGGAAATGACATGTCAAGTTGGGATTGGATTATGGGGTAGATTTAAAATAGATTGAAATTTAGTGATTTTTTTAGACCAAAAAAATTTATGGCAAATTTGGGAATTGACTTAAACTTTAGGGTTTATTTTGAGACAAAAAAAGTTCAGAGCATATTGGCGACTAGAATTAAAGCTTGGGATTTTTCTGAGACAAAAAAAAATTCGGGGTAGATTTGAGACTTGACCTAAATTTGTCGATTTTTAGGGAATTAGGCCAATCTCAATTCTACCCCAATTTTCTTTTGTCTGAAAAAGAAAGGGGTAAGTATATTAGAAATTATAAAACTTGTCATGAAAATGTAATCGAGTCCTAAAACTTTCAAAAAGTACAATTAAGTCCTAAAACTTGTCATAAAAAGTGCAATCAAGTCCTAAAACTTGTCATGAAAATACAATCAAGTCCTAAAATTTTCAAAAAATGCTATCAAAGAAAGGACTTGATTTGACCAATTTGATAAGTTTTAGGACTTAATTGCACATTTTGAAAGTTTTAGAACTCGATTTTTTTTTTATACCAATTTTGTTGGAACCAAGCAACGTTTGATTGTTCAAAGGACTCGATCAGTGTGCCAACATTATCCGCACAGGGGTTATAGAATCTATTTCCCAAGAACATAAAATTTGTCCCAAAATTCTAACAAAATTGATACCCCCGGCGCGTATCATTTCAAACTTCAAAATTTTCTTTTAAGTCCTTGATTGAAATATCCAAAACTTGTGTCTTTGATTGCAAATCTTTGAAAGTTTAAACTTTTGGTTTTCTTCCTTCATGATCATGCTGTATGCACATTTGAGTGTTTGCTTTTGCTTTGGATGAATAAGTGATCCTATTTTGGTTCACTTTCTTTGGATATTTGAGTGAGAACTGAGATCGTCTCATGGCTTGAGTGCATGGAAGTTTGTTCTTTTTGCATGTGATTTTTAGATGAATGGTTGAGGACCGGTGCATATATGTGGGGGCAACCAAAGAGTCACACCTAGACCCGAATTCTAGGAGTCACTCGATCTTGACCCCCACTTATGAACATAAGAGATGGCCAAGTGTCGACGACTAAAGTTAATCAATTAGTGGTCATAGAATGACTCATTATGCATGAATCTCAAAGGTTGAACCCCAGGCCATGATTTGTATCATAAGATAACTTTGAGATGTCTACACCTGTTGTAATGTTTGTGATTGCATTTGATTGTACCCTTGAATGCTAGTCTAGCATTAGAATAGTCCAAAAGGTAATCCTTGGAGGAGATGGTCATGAAGACTTGAAGATGGTAAATGGTTGATGTCCAATCCAACCTTGATGATTTGTACCGATCCATTTCCCGATGTATGTCTTGGGCTCATTTTTGTATTGTATAAACACCCGATGAGTTGTAGTTCTTTTTACTTAGATATCTTTGCTTAGACTTTTCATATTTGGTTCTCTTGAATTGTTTTGAGTGTTTACGTTCGAGTATTACAATTTCAATTACTTGATTGATTTTCTTTTCAATTTGATAGTTAGCCTAAAAATGGCACGGATGAACCATCCATGTGTGATCATTTAACAGTAGAATTTAAATTGTACGAAAATGCAAAAAGAGCGCTTCCCCACCTTAGGTAACAACCACATTCATAGGTACTGAAAGGACGCTAACAGAAATCTTTAGCATAAAATAAGTTCCTGAACCAACAAAATCTCTAGTTCCATGAAAATTAACGGTGATCTCTCAATCCTTGCTTGGGTTTCTAGTCAACCCTCCAACAAAGAGGTTATTTATTTATATATGTTTTATCTTATTTTATTTATTTATTTCTTTACTTTTGTTCATGTTGTGCCACATAAAACGATCGATGCCACGTTAGCGATCTTAGACAAAAATTAGTACGAATGACTGAATTGCAAATCGTCAAAAAGGGTTAGGACTAAATTGGTCAAGTTAAGAGATTTAGGATTGAATTAACATCCTTATAACAAATTTAGAAACTTTTTTGGTAATATTCCCTCTTTGATCAATCAAAAAAACGTTTTCATTTACGGATCTCTCTTAAATAGATCCTAATATTTAAGGAAGAGGGAGGAAGAAGATGTTTCGCCACACCCGCCGAATAGTACTGTGTCATGCGACCATGTTCAGTAAGATCACAGCGGGCAGTTTTTGGGATCAAGAGGTGAGTGCTTTTGGGTAAAGTTAAATGTGTGAACCTTACTACATCGGGGCTACTCTTTTGTTAGTATCAATGGATGGTGCAAAAGCAAAATCTCATCCTCACCTCCTTGGGTGTCAATTAGTCAACATAACGGATAAAGAAAAACAATATTTGAATTTCATGACCCGAGAATCTAGGAAGCACTAACACTTTTCGGGAGCCTTTATGTCGTGTTGGACACTCTGACACGTGTCCGACACTTTTCAATATTCAATTAGCATGTGTCGGAAAATTCAATACCTAATCAACTTTCTCAACACTCTCTGACACGTAAGTGGGGAATTTCGACAGACGAGTTCGAATTCCAAAACGTGATTTTGACACATAGGGTCAATTTAAAAAAAAAAATCAATAAATGAATGGTCAAAATATAAATATGTAACAAAATAAAAAAAATAATAATAAATGAGGAAAAAAGAAAAACCTAGCGTTCTCTTCTCTTCCGATTCTCATTTCTCATGACATACCATTCACTCTCAAGTTTTTTTTTTTTTCCTTCCCTTCCAACATGCTTTGACAAATGAGTCTACAATATGAATTGCTTATTTTTTCCTCCCAATTTTATGGATTATTGGAGTGCAATTGAATTTATCAAATTGAAATAATGAATGATATTAACCAATGGTGGATTAATATTTTTAATGTAAATTCATTCATGACTCTTTTTCTATTATTTAATTTATTTATGAATTTGAATCAAATTAAAATGATAATTTATAATGTATATATAAAAATATTCATTTAATATATAACGTGTTCCCATATGTCTCAATTCTCTATTTTTTGATAAATAACATGTCGGTGTGTCGATCTATCGTGTCGTGCCGTGTGTCGCATGTCAATGTTAATGCTACTTAGTCCAAAACGTGTGTGAGGAGGGTTCCTGGGGACAAAGGGTGGTCCCATCTCACGCGCAAATTTTCCAACTTCTCTGAAGCACTATCAGCTTTTCCACTCCCACGTGACAGCAGGAGTAGGTATAGCCGCTTTTCTCTCGTCTCATCTTTCTCGATTGACTTATTTAATCATCCTCCCAATTCCTGAAGTCCCAAGCACCAACCTTCACCCACCCTCACCTCCTAGCATTTTGTGTCAATGTAGGAACTCTCTTGATGGATAGTTGAGAGGATTGTTCTGTTGTAACCAATACATATTAGCGAAGAGTGATAGAATTCCAACTAAGCCAAAACATGGAAGTTAGTTCCTTTTCCTTTTCCACTCTATGGGAAGCATGGAACCGCCGAGGTATTCTCTTACTGAGTCTTTCACTTCAAATCTTCCTTATTTTATTTGCACCCCTTAGAAAGATAACAGCACACATGTACCTTGCTTTCCCCATGTGGTCGGCCTATTTGATAGCTGACTACGTAGCTACATACGGGATCGGGCTCATCTCTTTCAATGACAATAAGTGTGTTTGTGAAGTTGAAATAGACAAAGCAATTCAAGCATTTTGGGTCTCATTTCTCTTGTTACATCTTGGTGGTCTAGACACCATCACTGCCCTCTCTTTGGAGGACAATTCGCTTTGGCGACGGCACCTACTCACTCTCATCTTTCAAGGCTCTACCGCAATCTATGTCTTTATACAAATATTTCCCAAAGACCAGTCGCTGGTTATCCCAACGATCCTGGTATTTTTTGCGGCGATCTTAAAAAATGTGGAAAGATTAATGGCACTTTATCTCGCAAACTTCCCGAAGCTCAAGCAATCAATGCTCGCACAACAGGGGTCTTCCGTTTTTGTAGATCTCCAGTTCATTGATGAACTCAAGGCTCCAGAGGATGGGCATTGTAATGACGAAGAACTAAAGCTTGACGAAAGCATTGTGGTGAAGCATGCTTACTACTTCTTTCAAATCTTTAAGGTTTTCATCGGAGATCTCATCTTCTCAAGTGAAGAACGTGAAATCAGTCGCCAATATTTCCAAAAAGTTTCTGCAATGGATGCTTTAAGGGTGATATCAGTTGAACTTCAGTTCATTTATGACATTCTCTACACCAAAGCATTGGTATTACATTTTAAGTTGAGCTACTTTTTCCGCTTCATAGCCTTCACTCACATTGTGTCGGCTTTCATCTTGTTCAATCGCTTGAAAAGCGATAAGATCCATGCACCTGATGTGAGGATTACTTATTCCCTTCTTCTGGGAGGGATTGCTCTTGATGTCATATCTTTGCTCAGGCTCATTTTGTCTGATTGGACGGTTGCTGAATTCAAACTCTACAACAAAAAATTATCTCAACAATATTCATTTCTCAACAATTTGGTATCCGCCATGGATCACCTGAGGAAGCCTCAATTTGCCACATGTACTCAGCCTAATGCCACAGTTACTTATAAGGTCTTAAATACACCATTAATCTTTCAAAGGTGGTCAGAATCCATCTCTGCTTGCAACTTTTTCTCTGAGTTCTTGAAGGAGAGTCCAAGAAAGATGCATAAGCAGAATCGGTCTTGGGGCATCCTTGTTCTTTGTAATATCTGTTGTTTTCCGATCTTTATGGCTATGAAGATCATCTCTTGTTTCCAACAAGCTGGTGGTGGGACAAGAGTCGGAGGTGGTGGTCGGGGGGCCTTTATGCATGATAGAGGATTAATGATTACAGAGATGAAGTACGTGTCGAAGAATCCCTTTATTAATAAGCTATGGATCTATATCTTTGAGGAGGTGAGACGTAAAGCTAAGGACGCAAATGACCTAACAAAGGTGAAGGAGATATTTGATGCCAGAGGTGGCATGTTTCTCCAGAGCATCGCTCAAGAGATCGATTGTGGCAATCTTTCAGCATTTGTCACTGGAGCTAATTATGACTTTGCTATTTTAACATGGCATATTGCTACTGAAATGTGGTACAACATGGAGAAACAAAATATGAACTCCACACTTAGAAATGAAGAAAGGGAATTTAGCAAGATCCTTTCTGACTACATGATGTATCTCCTACTTAATAAACCTAGTGCGACATCCGTAGTGCGGGGCACTTTCGAAATGACAGTAGACAAGGCGTCGCTTGAGATGATGCAAAATGGTTGCAACACCACGAATGTGGAGAGGCTATGCGAGAAATTGTTTCATGTTCCTACTGAAACCTTCAATTTGACATCGCCGCTCGGCGAGGGGATGAAATTGGCACATGAGATGGAAAGGCTTAGGGAAGAGAAATGGAAGGTGATGGCCGGAGTGTGGGTTGAGATGCTATCATATGCAGCAATTCATATCAAGGGAAATGAACATGTGCTGTTGTTGAGCAAAGGTGGAGAGCTTCTAACCTTCGTTTGGCTATTGATGGCTCATTTTGGTTGTTTCTACAAACCTGAATGGGGCATCTCTCGTGAGAGATTTCATATGTATCGACCAGCAAGATAAATTGATAATCTTCCAAATGGCAAGCCTTAATTAGCGATTGTACAACTGGGCTTCTGATTTTTATTTTTTTTGGGTCGAAATTGCGCTTTCGATTTGTGGCATCCCAAAATTCAATGACAAGCCATAAGGTGTGTTAAAGTCTCTAATTAGGTGATAAAATTTCCCATGGCTTATGCTTTAGCCATTAGTCTTTTAAATAGATGATTTGTGCATATGATTGTGAGAATTTAAATTTGATAGATTAATGATCTATGCTTGGCCATGGCCATGTACTTTATAAATTAAAATTCAATAAACAAAATGTCACAAGACTTTGGCCATGTTGAAAATTAAAATTTAAAAATATTTATAGAAGAATTTCAAAAAAAAAAAAGGGGAAAAGAGGGTAAAAATTCGATTGGGCCTTAAGCCCAAGAGTGGATCTTTAATGGGTCAAGTTGGCCGGCCCATTGAAGCCCACAAGTGGGCTGCCGTTGAGCAAGGGGAGGCCCAAGAGTGGCTGGCCCAAGCCCAAGCCCAAGCCCAAATTCAAAAGCCCATAAGACAAGTGGCAATAGACCTTCATGTATTGGCTTAGAGAAGAAGGCCATGCATTGGCCATAGATAAGGCAAGCAATGATTATCAATGATGAGAATTAGGGGGTATAAAAAGGGAAGAGAGAGAGAAGGGTGGCCGGTTACCCCATTCGGCCGAGAGAGAGAGAGAGAGAGAGAGAGAGAGAGAGAGGTTTCAAGAGAGAGGGAGAGTGGCCGAGAGAGAGAGGAGGAGGAACCGCCGTCCGTCCGCCGTGTGCCGCCGTGCTCGCCGCCTTACGCCGTCGACCGACCGGTCTAGAGGCAAGTGGGAGTCCTCTAGCTGCTCTTGCATGTTTTTATGTTGCTTGCACGTTGAATCTTTGGGTGTTTAGGTGAGAAAAACCGAAGCATAGATGATTTATGTTTGAATGGCATGGCTGTTCTTGCTCGAACAGTGTGAGTCAGAATGTTGTTTGAGCTTGCATGTGTGTTTAGAGTCCGAATTTGGCTTCGATTTATTCATGAAAGTTGTAGCTAACATCTTGTACTAAAATATACTAAAATTTCGTGGAACATTATGGAGATTTGAGGGGTTAAAGTCTCATCCTACGGAGACCCCAGATCTGGAAAGACTTTACTGACCTCTTGTTGGATTTGTGGTTGTATGTTGGTTTGTGTTGCGAATCTCTCTTCAATTTCTTCATGAAAGTTGTAGGGAACATCTTAAAATACAACATAATCAAATTTGAAGTGAAATGAACAAGTATAGCCTAGTAAATCGACTATATCTTGAAGACGGTGATTCTGGTGATGTATTTCGAGACACCCGAGACTTCATGGACCTAAATGACGACTATAATCTGGTTATTTGACTTAGATCTCTTCATGAAACTTGTAGAGGACATCTTTATGTATAACATATCCAAATTTCAGAGAAAAATAAAGAGAATAGGTAGGTTAAAACTCAATATTTCGGAGAAGCATGCACTGGACGATGCGGTAATGGATCCAGAAGCTTCGTGAGACTGTATAAAATAATCTAAAAATAATCTGGCTTGGAGTTCTTCATTAAAGTTGTACGAAAATTTCTTGGCTATAACCCAGTAAAATTTCGTAATTTTTGGAGGCCGTATGGATATTTTAATCGAATTTCTTCGGAAACCGTGCATTCTGGTTTCATCCGAGAATCATAGGATGTTTTGTGAAAATGGTGACATTGTGTAAAATCCTATTTGGCCATGAATTTTGCATGTAATTATCATCCTATTGGCTTGTTGATAATTGCTTTACTTTTTATAATTTTGGGAATTTATAGATATTAAATTTAATAAAAAGAATAAATAATAATAATAAATAAATAAATAAAAATAGATTATTTTATTGGCCATAAATTCCATTAAATTTATTAATAAATAAATTTATCATGTTGCATGTGTGATAAAGTCTTGGTATATGTATGACATTGATTTGAGATGCATGTGTGAGTTCCATGCCAAGTATGACTTGTTTGATGTCACGTCATATGCCATGTTAAATTAAGACCAAAAAATGGTAAATGTGGATAATGATAAGTGAGGAGGTGGTTGTGGTGGAGGATAATGTCCGGAATGTATAGAGATGCATTGCCGGATGGCCCTGGGAGATTCAGGATGCCCGGAATGTGGGGGTGCCGGAAGCCCTGTCGGAGGTTTCTGCCCGAAGGGAATACCTCACGATGCTAGGATTTGGGGTGCGGGATGCCCGGCCAGGGAGTGTAAATGCCGGAAGCCCTGTCGGAGGTTTCTGCCCGAAGGGAATGCCTCGTGATGCCAGTTGGGATGCGAGATGCCCGGAATGTGGGGGGCCGGATGCTCGGTGGCCTGGGATGGCTAAATGCCGGAACCCTCGGAGGTCTTTGCCCGAGGGGATGATAAAATTGATGATTTGAGAAACGAATGACGATGATATATGATGATATGCATGATGATATGCATGATGATGATGATGATGATGATGATATATGATAATATGCATGATGATATGCATGATGATGATGATGATGATGATGATATATGATGATATGCATGATGATGATGATGATGATGATATATGATGATATGCATGATGATGATGATGGTGATATATGATGATATGCATGATGACATGCATGATAATGATGATGATGATGATGATATACGATGATATGCATGATGATATGCATGATGGTGATGATGATATATGATAAGGCATGATGATATGCATGATGATATGCATGACGATGATGACGATGATATGACATGTATGATATGACGATGCGATGATGATGATGACATGTAAGATAAGAGAATGCCATGATGATGATGACATGTATGACATGAAAATGATACACATGTATGTGTTATGAATTGTGATGATGATGCATGATAGTATTGCGCATGGCTTCAAGGTAAGCAACGCTTGCAATGCATGTATGATTTGTATGATACATTGAGTTGTTATTGGATTTCTTATCTGCTGAGTGGTTGTACTCACCCCTTTTGGAGACCAACATTTCAGATTAGCAGTATGCCGCTTCCTGCCGTCGAGCGGGGTGCATTTTACGGGTTACCGTCCGACGTCGAGGTAGAGTGTGAGGAGTTCGGCTGTCCTTCTGTACCTGGACTCACCTACATACGTGTGCGCTGTTTTGTCACATACGACATAGGCCTGGTTGGGGGCCCAGTCGTCCAGGAGTTTGTCTCCGTCCACGTTCGCCGCGATGGGGTGATGAGAGGGATGCTGCCACCGCCACCGCCTGACGCACCGGACTGGGTGTGAGGCTCGAGCGTGACGAGTAGGGGCTGTTGTTTTTTGGGGATAGTTAGCCGACACTTATGATGGGGGTTATGCACATGTGATGTAGAGGGTCGAGGGTTCTTTTTGGGATTTTAGGCTGGACATGGCAGAGTCCTAGCTTTTCTTTTTCATGTATCGACCCACAAGGAGTCCCATCTTGAAAGTATATGTAAATAAGGTATCGTGGCTTGTTTATAAAATCATGGTGATTAGTGGTGTGTATTTGTATCATGGTTAGGAGGGGGAGAGATGGTGATGTTTACTTCCGCTAATGAGTTGCGTTGGGACCGCTTTAAAAAAAATGCCCGTGAATAACAACGCTTCTTCTAAGTATAGGATGAAAGGGTAATAAGGTGTAACATTGGTGCTTGTGGCGACCGCCGAAGGGTTCGGGGTGCTACATGATTTAATCAATTCATATATTTTGTATGTTTTGTTGACACCCTAATTTTTATTAGCATAACCCTCACACATCTTCTTAGAGGCATGATTGGGTATTAGAATCTAAATTTCACTTCGCATAGGTCACCCATGTATTCTGTAGTGATCAGCAATTACATTCGCCGATAACGGCATAATTCAACCCCAATTTATTTTTTTTTTTAGTCGAAAGAAATTTATATTCATCACCAAAATAATACATGACAGGATCCACAAGAAATCTCAAAAGTCACCATAACAACGCAAGATCGTAGAGATCCAAAACAAACTAAAAACCATAAATCAATGTATACCAAAACAACATGGTTGATAAAGATAATAATACGTTCATCCTTCATGAACACATTTGTGATTGCATCCAAGCGAAAGGATCGGTGGCCGATCACCGAATCACATATCATCATCAATGATAAGCACATGCCGGGATCTCTAACTATCATTACGGATATGCCTTTCAGTGGTGTGCGCCTGGTTTCGGTGTCCGCAACACTATCACCATACGGAGATAACATAAACATATTGAACAAGCTTAGATTTGACATCTATGAGAGCGAGCCCTCTAGCAAGTGCAAGATGCCAAAGCATGTTTTTTTTTAAAAAAAAAGAAGAAGCAAAAAACACATTAAATGAGCACATATTTCACACCAAAACTGTTGTGAATATCATTGAAACTGGAGGTGAAGTATTTATTCATCAAAACTCCTAAATCTAGAATAAGATTAGAAAGAAAAGCTCCTAAATATAAAATTGGGAGAGCAAAGCACCCAAATCTACAACTAGATCAAGCGAGTAAGGACAAAGAACAAGAGGAAATAAAAGGAAAAGCAACGAGGGAGGGGAGGGAGACGTCTAGGTCAAATCTCTCCCCTGCAAAAGTGAAAGAGACGAAAAAAAGGTTGAAACTTAGAGAGGGAGAGGGAGGGAGGGGTAGAGAGACATGAAACCACAAAGGTTCATTCACCTACCACAACTCTTTACAATTCGACCCCTAATTAAAATTGTTGTAATTATGTCATCGTGCATTCTTGTTCTCCTTGACCAGTGGAGACTCGGGAGCCAATCAATGCCAATCGCCTGATGTAATTTTTATGGTGAAAGCCCATTCGGTAGCCCAAGTTGGGCCCATCAAGCTTAATTTCTTGGCCCACCAAACCCCCTAAATAGGCCTAGAATATAATAGGAAGATTAAGAAAAGAAAATGCTCAAAAAGCTCATCTTGGCCTTGTTGGGGAAATCCTTATATTGTTTTAAAGATGACAAAAATAATCAAAGACTATTAACGTGTGCATTGGTCAAGTAGTGTTAGGTGATATATGCACAGGCCAAGATGTAGATGTTGCCACAACCCCAACCCCATCTCCAGGGTTGCGAGCAACAAGGGTTATTTTCGCGACGTCCTAGGCTTGTCGTTGTCCTGATTTTTTTTATCTTGTCATCATGCACATGCAGAAATGTGAATAAACAACTCCCCGGACAAACAACAGCTGGAAGACTAGGACATACATCACATAGAACACACTGATTAATATTATAATAAGACTTTTACAAGCCCTTTCTCTACGGGCTCTCTTTTCTTTTTACATCACAATACAAGTTTTCCACATAGGCCAAGGGAAATCCTATCTCCTTTAGCGTGACTATAGCTCCTAAAACTAACGTGAGACTTCCATGCCTACAAGACTAAAAGATGAGGGGTGAGTTTTGGGGAAACTTAGTAAGTAAAATTCCTAGTTCTCTACTAGAAAAGCATCTCATCATCAAAACCTAGCAAGTACAGCACATGCAAATTGTGTCGATGGCAGATCAATCGCAAGTCTATTGCCACCTTTCGATTATCTATATGTGATCCACTTTAAACTTACCAAATAAGTCATTCGCCAAACAAGTTTATCAACATCACATAGTAACATGTTCAATAAGTTCATTAACCATATCAACGGTTATTCCCATATTTTCAGGGGCATCTAACCACAGGTTGGGCATCCAACCTTAGGCCAGGCATCCCATATTTTTAGGGGCTTCCTGCCTCAACCAGGGCCTTTGGCCATCATGCCAGGCATCCCATACTTTCAGGGGCTTCCCATACTTTCGGGGGCTTCTTGGCTCAAGCAGGGCATCCGGCCATCACGCCAAGCATCCCATACTTCTAGGAGCTTCCCATACTTTCAAGGGCTTCCTAGCTCAACCGAGGCATTTTGTTCAATGAACGAGGCATCGTCACCAACGCTATGTGACGATGACGATAGGCTCTTTTTTTTCTCTTTAAGTGCACACACACAAGTGCATCACACAAGTCGGTTCTTATCTTTTCTCTTAGCCGACATATGCATGGCCTGAAGGCATGTTCATTTGTTTGTGTGCCATGAGTTCTTGCACTACACTATTTATGCCAATTCAAGGCCTTATGGTTTGGATGGCCTTGCTTTGTGATGAACTCAATCCGAGCAAACCTTGGCTTCATTTTCGAACGTACATGATGCAAGCATACAACCAAACACAATTGCAAGTAAAACCAAGCACAAGACATCACACACCACCCACGGCTTGACAGATGAGCACTTAGCTAGCCTCAACAATGAAATCTACCTTCCAAAAGGAGAAAGAGGAACCTTACTCACCTCGGCAAAATTGAGAACCAAACTAGATAGCTTGGTGGGTTGAGGATGCAAGGTCGAGAGAAAGGAAAAGGGCATGCAAGAAAGGAAGAGGAGGAGAAGTGAGCCTAGAGTTGGAGAGAAGGGAGGGGGTGGTTCCCTATTTATAGGCCAAGCTTCATTTAATGGCCCTAACATGTGATCCAATGAGCTTTTTTGGAGTGGCACGGCTAATTTAACGGTGTGGCGCCCTAAGGTTCTAGGGAAATGATTAAGGACAAATGGCACTCTTCTCATTGGTCCATTTGTACTAATGACTCATCTAGCATTTATGAATTGGCTAACTTGCCTTCCAAGGCTCATATTAGGGTCATGATGGCCTAAGTTTATAGGGACACCTTAGATGTTGAGTCACCCTCTTTCATTAATGACTAGCCTCCAAGGAACACATGCTACTTATTCTCCAAGCCACTCCTAATTGGTCCACCTAAGCTTGTGAGTCACCATTTCATTATTACTTGGCATAACTTGATCTCCAAGGAAAATCTTATGCAATGATGATCAAATCCTCAAACGGTTACCTAAACTAGTGGTTCATCTCTTCATTTAATGCTTAAGATAAAGCCATCATAAGTCTTGGATTTTTGACACAATTTTCATGGTTTTTCTTGCTCATTAAGCCAAACATTCTAGAACCTTTTATGGTATGGTTCACTTAAGCCAACTTGCTATCCAAGATTCTTCTCTTTAACACACTAAGGTCCAAAAGCATTTAATACATTCTTATCTTCAAGCCAAGAAGTCTCTAGATTAGCTTGCTCCTCAAGTTGGGCATGCAACCCCCTTCCCTACCAAGTTGGGCGTGTGACCCTCTTATATCAGGGTGAAAGACAATTTCGAGCAATTTTCGAAATAGGCATCGTTACCTTATCAAACGAGCTCGAAAATATTTTGTAGAGAAGACCTCAAAAAACTTTGTTTTGTGAAGGAAACTTAGCCAAATGCATGCTATGAAAAGAGCAGAAATTTGATGAACACAACCCAAAAATTCATCCGTCGAGCAGATTTAACGGTCAGAGAGAGAGACCCATTTTGAAATCCAAATCTTCACAAAACTCTTTGAAATTTTAATATATTGTAGATATGGATGTCATTTAAACTTTTGTGAAGGAAGCATGTTCAAATTTGAAATGAAAGATTTTATAAAAGTTTGAGAAAGCAACATGGTTACCGTTTTCACTATACTGGATAGGTTCTATATGGTAATTGATTGGGCATTAGTCTCAATCATTTCACCTCAAAAAGTTTGGAATTTAAGTATGTCATAGATTAAGATGTTTTGAACAACTTTGAAGAAGGAAGTTTCTCCAAATTCAAAGTACAGAGAGCTCTATGAAATTAAAAAGCAAGAAAGGTCTAGCAATTTCGAAAAACTGGGAAGTCAAAACCTATAAAACTCAATGTGGCAAGTCTATGGAGGAGAGGTGGCACTCTACTTGGCTTACAAGATCACCTGCTATCATTTTCTTAAGTCATGAGTCATCTCCTTTCATTAATTACTTGGGATACACAAGCCTCCACACTCATCACAATCATTATCCTCATTTAATTCATTTGACTATTGTTATTTAAAAAGATTGGCCTATCTATCTTAGCCTCCTAGTTGGAACCAAAATAAGGGTCAAAATTGAGGATGTTAGAGATGTTATAAACAACACCAAAATATTATGATATGAGGAGTGCTCTGTCATTATTAATATTGCTCTATCGATATATGAGGTGAACAAGATATTAGGCAATTGAAAATGTTTGCGAGCTAGAAGGATTTTCAAATAAGATGAACAACTAGAAGGACCTTAATCAAGAGTAAACAAGCCAAGAAGAACGGGGATGTTCATGATGGCTTGGAGGAATAAATATCAGGTAAACAGTTAGATGGACTTGGTGATGGTCAACAAGCCTAAATTGAGAACGTTTGGTAAAGCTTGGAAGGACCATGAAGATAAATAGCTTGACAAAGTCAAAACTGCCAATATATTTGGAAGGACTAGAAAGATTAATATCACTATTGGATGTAGCGGATTGTTATCGGAGTAGCAAATTGTTGGCAAAAGATATCTGCCACATACAAATTAGGTGGAAGACTGTGACAATACTGGTTATTCTTATGAGCTCAGTGAAGATGAAGAACCATTGTCTGTATGTGGTGTCCTTAGAAATCTTTGGAAGTTGACTCAGTCAAATCAGTGAAAATGACGAATCGGCGGGGATGATGATGTCCTTGGAGATATTTGGAAATTAATATGGTTAATCAGCAAAGACGAGGAATCAGCGAGGATGCTAATGTCCTTCGAAGTCTTTGTATGCTAAAGAAGTCAAGAGGATTATTGGATGATGCTGACACCTGATTTTTAGCTGATGTGTCGATAAAGATAGGAAATTCGAGATTAAGGTTTCCAATAAGGACAAAGCCCGTTTCCCAAATAAAAAGTGTAGTTTTTCAATTTTTTTCTTTTGTGTTGTCATTATTAAACAATTTCTCATTAATTTCTATCGAAAACTCAAAAAGTCAAGCGGTTGAGTGTTGGTTTTTTGCACAAAAAAATTCTAAACAATCCTAATTTCACTTTAGCTAAATTAACTTTCAAAAATTTCAAAGATTTAACCCAAAAATCAACCTTTTATGAAAAGTTAACTATAAGATTAACTTTTGGTCAAATCTTTAATAAACAAAAATTTGCAATTTTGCAAATTTGCAAATCCACAAATCATCTCGTTAATTTGATTTTAGCACTGAAAATTTTGCAAAAATCGATTAAGAAACGTGTTTTCCGAATTTTTCCGTTTCAAGTTCAAAATCTAACAAAAACAAAATTACTTCCGTTCTAGTTATAATTAGGCTTAGTTCTTTTTATGACATTTGATCTAGAGATCATTACCCATTCGCTCATTTATTCAACTTCGAAATTGGTAGTGTTGAAATGTCAATTGCTATTTTTAGCCCTAATTAGGGGGTCCAAACTTGTCACGCCCCGATCCTCGAACACGTGCCCATCCCTCACCTGGTCAATATAATAGTGACGTCCCAGGACGCATCGTTGACACTTTCTTTTTAGTATGCATGTGGAAGCATATAATAAAATCCCCATACAATAAAATAATGGGATAGAAAAGTAAGGCCATATTTTTCACAACTGAAAAACCACAACCACACTTTTAAACAATGCAAATCACATAGCATATATTACAATACTATTCACAGAAGTCTGATCTATCACATCAGTTCATGACTTAGGGTTTGCAAACAGGATGGGATCTCAGTCCTCATCTAGGTCGTACTCTAGATCATCCTCTAGATCCTCTTCCGGCTCCTCTTCTAACTCTTCATCTTCAGGTTCCTCCTCTGCAAGTTCCTCCTCTACAGGTTTTTCCTTTGCAGGTTCTTCCTTTAGTTCCTCCCACTCCCGATCCTCCTTCAGTCCTTCCTCTTGCTCAACTATCTCCCCTTCTTCTTTACTCCACTTAGTACCCTCGGCTGAGTATACTAGTGACGTAGGATTGCCCTTGAGCTTGGGATCCTTGGCATCCACTATCAACCCATCTTTAGGGTTTGTTGTCCCTAGCTTGAATGCTACCTTCAGAACATACAGAGGCACATCACCTTTTGGGATGGGACCTTCTCTTCGCCCATCATGGTAGTGACGATACCATGATCGATACTCGTGGGGTACCGGGTTGTCTCTACTCACATCAACCCAGACCTTGGACTCTACCAACAAATACTCTAGCCCCTCTGGGTGGTGGTGTATTGGGAAGTGGTATCCTTGCTCTGTGATCTCTTCAGGAATACGAAAATGCATAGAAGGATGAGGAGGTGGAGGTGCTACCATCTAGGGGCCTGAAATGGTTATATAATAACCAGTGAGACAACGTCTCAGCGAGTTCTATCCCCTAAGACAGGATTAGGAAACCAATACACTATGGGTTGCCTAAGCACACAAGGGTCAAAGGACTTACCTTGGCCTCAGATTCCACCTGCAATTCAAGACAATTCAAATAGGCACCTGATTATTCAATTCATCACAACAGATCAAAACATTGATCAATCAACCTAGTCGATTACAAGTTATCGTGACCCTTTCTTGGTCGGCTTATCTCATACTATCTATAAGTCCGATATATCAGGACTGCTTGCTGCTAAGTTGATAAATAGATAGTATAGCTCGCTTATGAGATGATCGGGTATACTGCTTTCTGCTAAGCTGTCTTATCGCCCGTAGGCTGATATAGTATACCGACATTGCTCAATCTAAGCTACATATCAGAGCCCGTAGGTTGATATAGTATACCGACATATTCAATTTAAACTGATAAGGTATGCTACTCTCTGTTAAGCTGACATATCGCTCATAGGTTGATATAGTATACCGGTATACTGCTCTCTGCTAAGCTGACATATCGCCCGTAGGTTGATATAGTATACCATCCCAACCATTCAATCAACTCATCATTTTTATCATTCCCGATAAAAATAGCCATGTGTGGGTATACGGTCGGCCTTAGCTAAAATAGTATAATTGCTTTTCCACAAATCCCACCATTTTCTATAGTCTACCAAAATATTTTTGGTGTTGTCAATCGACACCCGGTTATTTTTCCAATTAATTATCAACATTAATTAATTTAGGAAAATAATCCCAAAATCACAATAAAATCAATTTAGCACAAATTAAAGCTCGAATAAATACCTTTACCAAAAAAAAAAAAAAAAAAAGCTCGAATAAATAAATAGAGAGCACCATGATGATCGAATAAAATTTTGGTCGTCGGCTATCCCACCTAATTTTCAGAAAATAATTAATTAATTAAATAATTACATAAATTATTAAATAAATGCAATAAATCCAATTTAGGTCCGTATTGCCCAATTGGACGCTGAAAAGGACCCGAAAAATTTCCGAGGTTGGTTCAATAAATCATAGGACTTGTCTACTCGCTAATTTCACTAACCATTTGCCTAATATATATCAATCAAGCACTAAATTAATTACTATAATCTAATCTATACACCTAATTGTACTTAATTAAATATTATCAACCCCTAAGCATCATTAGTCTACTAAGTAAGGTTTAGTGAGCAAAACTCACCCATTTAACAATCCGTTCGGATCGAAACGTCGGAAACGTCGCGAGGAACGTTTTTTCTCCAAAGCAGGCCTAGGGTCAAAGGCCCGTAAACACCTCTAAACGACCTCCAAAGGTGTTGTGATACCCATAAAAGCCTGATATGTTTTAGCTACAAAAACATAAGCAAATAAGGCCAAGATGGGCGGCAAGGCTCGGGGATGGACAACGGTGGACCGGTGGGGAACTTTAGCGGCTTGGAAGGCGGTCCACGGCGGCTCATGGTGGCTGGAACGCACACACAGGGCTACTGGACAGTGGTGAGGCGTGGCTGGGTGGCGAAATCACGCGGGTGGGCGTGGTGGTGCGCGAGCGCGCGAGGAAGGCAAGCAGTGGAGGCGGTGGCGTCGTGTGGCTCCGGTGGCTGCTCTGGCTTGCTCCGGTGGTCTCCTTGCTAGGCGAGGGTTCGAATGGCAAGGAGAGGGAGAGAGAAGTGGGGTGGACGGTAGCCTTGGAGCAGAGGAAGAGAGAGAGAAGTAAAGATGGGGGCTTACCATCCTTAATTTCCACATTTTTGTCCCCCCTTAGGCTTGCCCCTCAAGCCAACATCCCATGGCTGCAATTGAACCACCAAAGCACTCTCCACAACCCATGAAATGGTCCAAAATGGTGGTGGATGGGGGGAGTTACGAATTTGGCACTCATCTCTCTCAATTGGACACCATTCCTCACTTGATTAAATCTCAATTGGCTTCAATAAATTCAATTGGTCATCCATCGATCATCTCGGCATTTTTCATCATCCATATATCCATCATGCTTCCCTATTTTGCTATCAAAAGCGATCCTCGACTTTTTCTGCACAAAAACAGCCGTACAACGACTTTTTCCCAAAAAGTCTTGGGTTTCAGAAAAATCATTTGAGACTGAGTTGATGTTCCTAGAATTTATTGTGACATGACAGAATCTTCAATTTTTGAATTCAAGCTCAAATTCAGGGTTAATTTCAACTTGGCACGATTTTAGCGTAACCTAGGCTACTTTGGATAACTTTCAAACATTTTTATTGCAAATGACCCGTGGTCGATTTTCTTCAAGCCATAATGAACCCACTTGACTCATTGGCGACTCTCGGTTGTCATGAAAATCTCGAGGATCCAAATACGGGCATAGGGTACCAAAACAATAAGAAAATCGGTCTAGTGTTGGCTAACGAGAATTTTCTAATTTAGTAGTGTCATCCACAATTAGCCACACATCTCGGTTGAACTAGCCTATCTCTGATTTCAAATCGATTTTATACTATGCCGTAATGGCCTCTAAAGATGGACATGGTCGAGTAGTCGATTCCTGATCGAATTCTCAAGTCTATTGCATTAAAATTCCTTAATAGTTTCCCCAAATAGCCTAGTTATCTCGAGAGTGATCAGCTCTGATAACAGCCTTATAGGCGCGTTAATGAAATGCCCGATTTATTCAATAGAAAACATGATTGAAAATCTGGGATGTCACAAAACCAATTCTTCATGATTTGCGAATAAACAATTCCATTCCACTCATTTTTGTAAGATAAGTTCGAATTCAGGGTCCATTTTCGGAAATTCATTCGGGAACTTCTCAATTTGAGGATTTAGCTTTCTTAAACATAGGAAAACTAAACTAATGAACTTTAATTGATGAAATTTAAGTTGACCCATTTGAGATTAAGGTTTAATTTCGAGAATTGAGGTTCAATTTCACCATTAAACCATGGTTCAATTTGAGCATAGAAGTTGTGCAATCAATTCAAGGTCAATTTGGATGTAATGAGTGACCCTAGGTATGGACAATTAACCTAATAGGTGCCTTGTAATATTAATTGAATCCAATTTCAATTTATTTGTAGTTTTAAACAAGAACCTGCATGAAATTATCCAATTTAGCCTAGAAAGTCCAAGCACATGTACTCATGAGGTAAGTCCAATATTTTTAGGTCAATTAAGCAATTAGGCCCACAGAAAATTACCAGATTGCTTATATATGGTTTAGTTTGCCTAATCTCTTCAAAATTGAACCATTTCTTTTTAAATTGGATTGTTTTTCCCCAAGTTAAACGAGATTTTTTTATTTATCCCTCGAGGGACTAAATTGCATAAAATTCGAAGGGCCAAGACCCAAACCACCGAAAAACCTGCCAAACCATTCGAACTGGTCCGATCGGTTCATCCAAACTAGTGTGAACTAGTTCGACTGGCTATCGACGGAGGAGGCTGGTTCGGCCCTCTACCAGTCAGCTCTTGGTGGTCGGCCACCACCCACGAGCGTCCCCTCGTGTGTATTTCTGTCCCATGCATTTCAATTTTCCATATTTCGCGAAAATACCCCCAGATTTTGTGAAATTACAAAGTTGCCTTTAATTAGGCCTTAATCGCAAATTCGATTTAAACCTTCGATTTCAACCCATCAACCATCCGTATGATCATATGACCCATTTTATTCTCTAATGAAATTAATTAGGCTCTCCAATCAAGTTTTAGCTATCGGATCGAACTAACGACTAAGATTTAATCTTGAAAGGGAGTATATATGACATTTTCCCTCCAAAACGTAAGGGGGCCTCATTTGCATATTTCTAGATTTAGAAAACACAAAATGCTCTCTCTCTCCCCCCCTCCAATTTCCCGTTCTCTCTTTATTCTTCTTGCCCATGTACCACCGTCGCTCACCATTTGCCACGCTGCCTGTCGCTTGCCAGAGTCCCTGTCGATCGAGTACCATAGCCCACTAGCTCCATCAGTCTCCCTCCTCTCTTACCATCGCTGCTCGGAGCCCCGACAACCACCGAAGGTCCTTGATCAACCTGATCCATGGATCGGGCCACCAATCACCGGTTTCACGATTGGTTTTGATGATCGGTTGACTTCCCTTAGCGGCACACCACCTTTGATCATCTTCTTTAGAGTGTCCTTGACCTCCAGGTGGTCAAAGACACCCCAATTGATGATTAGAACTGTGACATCCTGAATTTTAGGTTCTATTTTCACTTGAATGAATCAGGCTTTTCATCGACGCACCTATAGTTCTATTCTCTGAGCTGATCACTCACGAGATAACTAGTCTATTTGGTGAAGTCGTTAAGGGATTATAATGCCATAGATTTGAGAATTCGACTAGAAATCAACTGCTCGACCCTGCTAGTCTGTAAGGGTAATTACGGCGCAGTTAAAAATCGATCAGAGATCATAGATAAGTCAATTCTACCGAGATATGTGATCAAAGTGTGGGTGATTCCACGTGATTGCAAAATTCTTGTCGATCGGCACTAGATCGATTTTTCTGTTGTTTTGGTACCATGTGTTCGTATTTGAAACCTCAAGATTTTCATGACAATCGAGAGTCGCCAATGTGTCAAAGATGTACAATGTGGCTCGAAAGTAATCGACCACGGTCAATTGCACTAAAAAATTTTAAAAGTTACCTAGTAGGCTAGGCCACGCTAAAATCGGGCAAGATTGAAATTAACTGCGAATTTGAACCCGATTTCAGAAATTAAAAGTTCTGTCATGTCATGATTCATTTTAGGAACATCGACTCATCCTCCGAAGATTTTTCTGCAGACCGAAATTTTTGGCAAAAATTCAAAATAGAGCCGTTTTTGACCGGAAAAACCAGAGGACTGTTTTTGGTCGTGTTTTGGGAATTCAAGTGGGTTCAATTAGTGAGGAAAAATGTTGAATGGGATGATGGCATCTTGGTGGGATTTATGGACATCGAATTGGATCCAATTGGAGGGAATTTTGGTTCAATTTATGGGAAAATGTTCTAAAATTCGTAGGCCATGGGGGAGGGAACATTTGGACCACTTGGTTGGCTTGCTAGGGAAGTTTGAGGGCTGCAAAGTGGCTGAGGAAGACAGCCAAGGCTGGTGGGGCCTTGCCAAGGGACAAAGGGATAGAATAGAAGACTTTTGTGGCCCAAGGGGGACCCTCCAAGTCTTCAGCAGGTTCTTCTTCTTCATAGGGCTCACTTTACCATTGTTGAACCTTTGAAAGCTTGAGAGAGAACCAGAGAAGCCAGCAGCCAAGCTAGCAGCCGCCGGAGCCCCTGTCTGCCGTCATGCGTCCCCGTCCAGCTGCCGGAAGCCTCGCCTAGTCTGCTGTAGCTCCACCTGCTCGCCTAGCCTCCCGCCTTGGCCGTTCCAACCTTGGTCTCCTTCGGTTCAGCCTTGGACAGAAGTAGAAGCCAGCAAGGGCTTTGAGGCTTCAAGGCCCATTTTCAGGCCCATCCCGTCTCCGTTTGGTGTCGCCACAGGGTAGTTTATCACTCGTTTCGGCGTCGTCGTCATTGTGGACTTACCGGAATGCTAAACCGGTGAGTTTACTTGCTAAACTCTTCTTAGGGAGTTAATAATGCTTAAGGGGTGTTTAGATTAGACTAATTAGGGATTATGTGGTTAGTTAGAACGGATTAGCGATTTAATTATTCGATTTTACATGTTAGGTGGATAGAACGGTTTAATTAGGAACTAGATAAGTTGTACTATTTATCTAGATTGGTTTGGAAATTTTCCGGGTCGATTTCGGTGTTTAATTAAGCATTTCCGATCTAAGTTGCTATTTTTGGTATTTAATTGCATTTATTTAATTATTTTTGGTGTTTATTTAATTATTTATTATTTTCCAAAAATTATACCGGGATAGTCGATGACAGGAATTTCGTGCTAATTGCAATGGTGCGCTTGGTTTATTTAATTGAATGCTATTTGGTGCAAATTGAGTGGTGATTGTAATTTTGGGTATTTATCCCAAAATTGTGTAATTTTGGTATTTAATTAGAAAATACCGGGACGTTGGTTTTTAACGTCAAAATTGTTATTAGGCACTCTATTAAATTATGGGATTTTTTAAAAGAAAGATATAGCATTTTGGCTCAGGCCGACCGTGTATCCACACACGATTATTTTTATCAGGTATTTTTAACATGATGGAAATAGGCCAAGTTCATTATTTTAATTGAGGAATTGGTGTGCAAAGCACAAGGTCCTTGGCCGAGATTGATTTATCATGTATCAGCTTGTGTGAGTAATTTATCGTCAGCTTGTGAGAGCAATATACTATATCAACCTATGTGTGCATTAATATGTCAGCTTGTGAGAGCAGTATACTATATCAGCTTGGGTGAGCTATAATATGTATCAGCTTGGGGTGAGCTATAATATATATCAACTTGGGTGAGCTATAATATATATCAGCTTGTGCGAGCTACCATCTATATATCAGCTTGTGAGAGTTATAACCATTTATTTCAGCTTGTGTGAGTAGTGATCATATCAAAAGATTGATAGATGGTGTTTATTAATAGATGGTATTGATTGATAGATGGTACTAATTGAATTGATGGTTAGGGTTGAATTGATTGGTTGAGATTATGAATTGTACTGACGTGCAAGAGGGAACTGAGACAAGCTAAGTCTTCTGACTTGTGTGTATAGCTGCCTCTAGGCGTATTTCCTTCCTAGTCGGAGTTTAGGGGGTGAACTTGCTGAGATGTTGTCTCACCTCGTCGTGGGCTCAACCTTTTCAGGCCCTTAAATGGCGGTTCCTCTGGAATGTTTTGGCCAGCCCATGAGGGTTACTAAGCAGGTTTTTAACTACCATGATCCCGGAAGTCACTGGGTCTATGAACTTGTGGTGACCACAGTCTGGGTCGAAAAGGGCCTACCTCGAAGGGTACCTCATCGATTCAAAGTGTGGTTTCGCTACGGACCCAATGGATTCAGGGTGGGTCCCCTCCGGGGTTTTGAAATCACCGCTATGGTAGTTGATGCCACTCTAGGTGAGAGTTCAGCTGACCCTCCTGATGGTGTTGTGGAGGACTCGACACCCTGGAGCTTGTGAAGACCGAAGGATCGGCGAATGTGTTTGGCTAGCTGGTCTTAAGATAGCTTTATTTTGAGAGCCTGTCTTTCGTAGACTTTTTTCTATAGACTAGTAGTGTATATAAACTAGTCGGCTGTGTATAAAGGCGTGTTGTGGTTGTGAAATGGTGGTCTTGCTTTCCTATCTCATCTTTGTGCTGTCTAGGGATTTATTTATACGCTTCTGCATGTGCATTAAAATGAATGGATTGGCGATGCGTCCTGGGACGTTGCAAGTAAATTGATCACCGAGGGATGGGCAGGCGCTCGAGGACCGGGGCTTGACAAGAACCTCCCGTTTGTACTATTTTTGTCGTTGGTGTCAAAACTGATGCGCACCTTCATCCGATGCCAAATCAGAGTCCATTGGCGCCGATCTGACCCCCATTGATGATCCTTAGGAGCTCACTCGATGTCCTCGAGTTGCTTTGGTGGTCTGATCCTAGTTTGATCGAGTTCGTTTCATCGAAAATTGCACAACGGTAAACATCTAATCTCAACCTTAATAATGTGAGATCTCATTAGGAGATCGGGTCTAAAGCTTGCAGTTAGGGCTAGTCCAATAATGATTATGCCTATTATACGATCATTAGGATGATCTAGAATGGATATGGATGATTGATGATGGTCGATTGCTTGATTGAACTTGATTTGCAATTATTGGATGATTCGATGATTGATCTGAAAAAATGGCTTGATATTAGCTTGAAAATGTGTTTATTTGTGTTCGGAGTCTTCATGAATATCAAAAATGATTCGAATATCTTTCCAAGAGCCACAGAACGTCCCGATTAGGCCTTGTTTGATATGGATTTTGCATATCCAAAATTGAATCCAAAATCTGCCACTATTTAGTTATTTTGTTGATTAATGTTCTACACTATTTGTCAAATTTCTGCTGATTTTTTTGTTTTGATTTTGAGGTTGATTTCTTCATGAAAGTTGCTCGAAATTGCTTTAATTATGACATATTTTTCCTCAAAAAATCATCCTTATACTGATCTACCCTATTTGAGTCCAATGTGTGTTTGCTAAAAAACAAGCTAGTAAACATGTTTGATTAGCATTGCGCTATTCATAAGAGTTGTAGGACACTTCATAAGATTTCTAACAAGGTATAGATTGTGTCAAATGGTCATCGTTAGCTAGGTCAATTGTTTGCATAAAGTCATGTTCAAGTTGCTGTAGTCTACAATGTTAGGTTCTTTGCTCTATTTTTCCATTTTCATATAGATTTTTGTGAACCAAATTGGACTTCAATGTATCATGAGAAATGATCATGACATTTCATTTGATGCATAGGAATTTTCATGGATTTTTATCATGACATTAGATCAATGAAGATCATTCATGTTCTATGCATTTCTTGTTGAAATTGTGATTGATTATGTCTCTATGAAAATATCTTCGATTGAGCTCCTTATTGTTAGAGAAAACTCCTATGATGTTTTGAAACTGAAAAAACTTATCTAAGTTCTATTCTAAAAATTGCCAAACTTCTGTGTCAAAGTCTATCTTACATCAGAAGTCTGCCCACTCTGACAAGTTTCAGACTGAATGCAAGAATGAAAACTTAATCAAACTCAGAATTATTTTCTTCATGGTTTCAGTACGTACAAGATATATCAGGCTTTCTGGTTGGAAATATCACTTGCCATATTGGTTATCTTAATTGGATCAATTTTGAAGACATAAATTATTTTGGAAGGCAAGCTTATTTGGAAAGAATCTACTTATGGAAATAAAGATCCTGATTGTATGAGCGAATATAATTGACGGGCTTTCATCTCAATCTTCAAACGGCTCGAGATCTCCTTGATTGATTCTGTCCAACGGGTTAATTTGAAGAATTCCTTTAAAAGTGCTAACAGTCAACAAGGCATAGATGTGTATTTAAGGGGATTTTTCAAAGTCATTCAAAGAGAGTGTGAAAGAAGAATTCCAAAATCTGAAGCTTCCAATTCTCTTGTCCTTCATCTTTTAGTGCTTAAACTTGTATTCGAAAGTGAGAAACTCCAGAGAGTGATCTTGTGAGAACAGTAGAGATTCCTCACTAAGAATTTGAGATCACTGGGCTGTAACATTCTCTTTCAATTCATAGTGGAACCAGCCAAAAGGCTGTTAACATGGGAGAGTGGACGTAGGCTTGATCTAAGCTGCACCACTATAAATCTTGTGTTTATTTTTCTCTTTCCTAAACTCCTTTACTTTATTTGCTACGATATACTTATGTGTTTTTAAATAGTTGTTAAAGTATTTTTTCACACCTATCCACCCCCTCTAGGTGTTCTACTAGCCATTTCAATTGGTATAAGAGCTTGTGTGCTTACTTTGTTGAAGTGTTTTTATTTCTAAAGCTAAAGATCTTCTATGGCTATTATTTTGGCTCTAGGATTGGTTGAGGGACAGAACAACACTAGACCACCTTATGTCGATGGAAATGAGTACAATGTGTGGAAAAACAAAATGAAGGCATTTCTCAGATTCAAAGATCCCCTGGAGTGGGATGTTGTTGAAAAATGAATCAATCCTAAAGCAACATCAGCTTCAGACAAAGGAAAAGAAGTGATTGATACTGATGAATCAACACAAGTTGAAATTACCAAGAGACGGGCTATTGATGCAAAAGCAATTTACTCTTTATACTGTGCTTTGTCTCCCACATAATAAAACTAAATTTCTTCTTGTGAAATAGCAAAAGAAGTTTGGGACAAACTTTATGTTACCTATGAAGGGATTGACCGTGTGAAGGAGACAAAAATAAACATTCGACTCGGACAATATGAAGCATTCAAAATGAAGCCTAGAGAATTTATCTCTGATATGTTTAGTCGTTTTACAGAGATTATGAATGGCCTGGATTATCAAGGCCAACCAATTTCTAGACCAATGAAAGTCAACAAACTATTGCGTGGACTTTCAAAGGATTAGAATCATGTGAAGACTTCAATAAGAGAAACTCAAAGGATTATGCCTCTATCAATAGATGTGTTGGAGAAAACTCTTATATTGTTTTGGAGCTGACAAAACTTATCTATGTTCTATTATGAAGATTGCCAAACTTCTGTGTCAAAGTCTATCTTACAATAGAAGTCTGCCCACTCTAACGAATTCCAGACTAAATGCAAGTGAAGTATGAAGATTTAACCAAACTCGGGATTATCTTCATTTCTTCAAAGGTTCGGTTTGTACAGGATATATATAGGTCTTCTGGTTGGAAATATCACCTACGAGATTAATTATCTTTATTGGAATCAATTTAGATACATCAAATCAATTCAGAAGGCAAGTTATTTTGGAAAGAATCTACTTATGGAAACCAAGATCTTGATTGTATGGGCGAACAGGATTGACTTGCTTTCATCAAAAATCTTCAAACGGCTCAAGATCTCTTTGATTGATTTTGTCCAATGGGTTGATTGGAAGAATTCATTTGGAAAGTGCCAACAGTTGAGAAGGCATGAAAGAGTGTTTAATGAGGCCTCTCCAGTTGGTTGATACTGTGCGTGAAAGAAGAATTCAAAAGTCTGAAGCTTCCCATTTACTTGTTATTCCTTACTCTGTGCTCAAATTTATATTCAAAAGAGAGAGACTTGTATTGCGTCTTCGTGAGAGCAGTAGAGATTATTCACTGAGAAGTCGAGATAGCAAGATTGTAAATTCTCTTTTAATTCATAATGGAAACCAGCCAAAAGGCTATTAGCGTGGGAGAGTAGACGTAGGCTTGATCTAAGCCAAATCACTATAAACCTTGTGTCTATTTTTCTCTTCCATGAACTACTTTACTTTACTTTATTTGCTGCAATATACTTATGTATTTTGAAATAGTAGTAAAATTCTGAAGTCTTCCGTAAAGTCTTTAGTCGACCAGACTCAGGTTAAAAGTAAAGTTTTTCACTACATTTCGCAAAATCTGTTTTCACACCTATTCACCCCCCTCTAGGTGTTCTTACTAGCCATTTTAATTGGTATCAGAGCTCGTGTGCATACTTATTGAAGTGTTTTACTTCTATGCTAAAGATCCTCTATGGCTAGTATTTTTGCTCCAAGTTTGGTTGAAAGTCAAAGCAACACCAAACCCCCTTACTTTGATGGAAATGAGTAAAATGTGTGGAAGAATAAGATGAAGGCATTTCTCAGATCCAGAGATCCTCTGGAGTGGGATGTTCTTGAAAAAGGGATCAACCCTAAAGCAACGTCAGCTTCTGACAAAGGGAAAGAAGTTATTGATGCTGACGAAACAACACAAGTCGAAATTATCAAGAGACAGGCTCTTGACGTAAAAGCAATATATTCTTTGTACCGTGCCTTATCTCCCACTGAGTATAATCAAATTTCTTCTTGTGAAATAGCGAAAGAAGTTTGGGGTAGATACATGTTACCTACAAAGAGACTGACTGTGTGAAGGAAACTAAAATAAACATTCTGCTTGGACAGTATGAAGCCTTCAGAATGAAGCATAGAGAATCTATTACTGATATGTTTAGTCACTTTACAGAGATTGTAAATGGCATGTCTTATCAAGGTTAGCCAATCTCTGGACCAATGAAAGTCAACAAACTACTGCGTGGGCTTTTGAAAGACTGGAATCATGTGAAGACTTCAATTACAGAAACTCAGAGGATTATGCCTTTATCAGTTGACGAACTAACAGGCACGCTTCATTCATATGAAGTGGAGCAGATAAATGATGAAGAAGATCCTAAAGGTAATAAATCAATTGCTTTAAAGTCTAACATTGATTATGATATTACAAATTTAGATGATGATATGGATGATGAGGAGCTGGCGCTTATGATTAAGAAATTCAGAAAGTTGAATAGAAAGGGAAGAAGATTCAATTGGAAGAAAGAGAACACATAAAATTTTTAGAAGAGACCAACGGAGGAAAATAAAACTAACAAGGATGTATATGCTTCGAGTGCAAGAAAAAGGAGCATATCCGACCAAACTGTCCTTTGTTGAAGAAGAAGAAAGGAAAATCAGAGAAGTTCAAAAAGGCTCTCAAATCTGAAACTTGGAGTGATACCGAATGTGAGGAAAGTGAAGAAGAGTATGCCGACATATGTTTGAGGACTAGACACTGATTCAGACTCACACAAAGAAATTGAGGTTAATAACTCAGAAATTCCTATTAAGTCTCTAAGTATATAAATGAACTTTTCCTCAGTCTTAAATCCTCTCTTAAAAGGATTTCCGAATTAAAAATGGAGAATTTTAAGCTCAGGCAATAGGAAATTTCCTGGAAAGAAAAGTTTGAAAGTCTGAATACAAATTTTGATCATTTGAAAGAAAATTATGACTCTCTTTCAAATGAAAATGCTATCTTGAAAAGAGTATTTCAAATATTACAAAAATATTTTCAAAAGGATCCGAAAAATTGGAGAAAATTCTTTTAGCCCAAATACCCTATTTTAACAAATTTGGTTTGGGCATGACTTCAGAAACTGTTCCATTAATGGATTTTTCCAAAGTAAAAGAGATAATTAAATAAAGACTTGTAAAGGGATTTTACAAAAGTCACTTTCAAAATGTTTTTGTAAAACCCGTTGGCCGAAGTGCACTCAAATGTTCGAAGTGTAACAGCTCAAAACATTTCGAGAAAGAATGTCCCAAGGTTTGGAGACCAGTTAAGAAGGACTGGGCAAAGACCGTTTTTAATACTAACTCTCCTAGACCCAAGAAAATTTGGGTACCAAAGAAAGTTTGAGTTTTTCTTTTGATCACAGGTCACTATTAAAAAAAAGATCAAATGCTATTTGGATAGTGGCTGTTCGAGGCATATGACAGGAGACTCAAGCTACTTCATAAAGCTTGTTAGACTGAATGGAGGAAAAGTTTCCTTTGGAGGAAACAACAAAGGAAAAGTTGTAGGATGTGGAACTGTGAAAATTGGAAGCCTGACTATCAATAATGTTTTCTTGGTGGAAGGTTTGAACTACAATCTACTGAGCATAAGTCAGCTTTGCGATACTGGTTTCATAATAAACTTTCAAGAAGGCATTTGTTCTGGAACAAGTCAAGACTTCTCTCAATCTTTTACTAGACGAAGGCATGGCAATATATACATTCTTGATGTAAACCCATAAAGTTCTCACTACCTTATTTTTATTCAAAATGAAGCAAGTCTTTGGCATCGGAAGCTTGGTCATGTTAATATGAAGCAAATTGCTAAAGTTTCTTCTAAGAAGCTGGTTCGAGGCCTTCCTAATCTAGCTTATCAAAAGTATGAATTATGCACTCCTTGCGTCTTAAGAAGAAGTTCATTTAAACCTGTAAATCATGTTTCTACTAGTCGACTTTTGCAGCTACTCCATATGGACCTTTTTGGACAAACCAGAACTTAGAGTACTGGTGAAAATAAGTATTGCCTAGTAATTGTGGATAACTACTCTCGTTTTACTTGGGTATACTTTCTAGCAAGTAAGTTTGAAACCTTCTCTTATTTCTCGAAGTTTGCCAAGTGGGGCTGTGATACCACTAAATCTCACAAAATATAAGAAATTTGCCGAGTGGGGCCGTGATGCCACTAAATATTAAAAATTGCCGAATGGGGCCATAATGCCACTAAAAATTGAAAATTGCCGAGTGGAGCCATGATGCCACTAAATATCGAAATTTGCCGAGTGGGGCTGTGATGCCACTAAATCTAAGAAAGTTGCCAGTGGGGCCGTGATGACCACTTAATCTAAGTTGTGCCTGTTAGGCCGTGACTAAGACTTGAGAATGAATAATCGAAATGACCGTGTGATGGTCTCGATGACATGTAATTGACTGAATCGATTGATCAATGACTCGATCTGAATTGATGTATTGATGTGTGAAATGGTTATATGCATTAATTATATGCATGAGGGAATCACATTGTATATGGCACACACGCATGAATCAATAACGTGCAGAGTGTGGCAATGGTCAGGTGAGATCGCTTGTGACGCGACTCGTATGTGATTGATGAGCTGCATTCTCTATTGGCCATGTGCATTGCATGTATTGTGTTGAGATTCAACGTGCGGGTATGGCATACTAGGTAAGGTTGTATGCGGATCGACTGTTGGTTGTTGCTTGTGGTGGGGTAGTTTTGGATAGATACCTTGAGTTTAGTTGGTGTACTAACCGGGGCTTAGGGATGGAACTCGCTGAGAATTATATCTCACTGGTTTTTGAATAACCATTTTTAGGTCCCTAGTATGAAGAGCCAGGAGCTTGAAGCAAAAGGGTCAGGAGCATAGGTGGCTCAGTAGTTCTTTATGACATAGACCCTCTATATAAGCTTCAAGTGTTTATAAAGGTGCATTTGATTTGAAATTGGTTGTCCTACTTTTCTATCCCATGTATGTCGTTGTTAGGGGATTAGTTAATTTGCTTCCGCATGTGCAATAAAACAAAAAGGGTCGGCGACGAGTCTTGGGAACGTTGCGAAATTCTATCGACCACTGAGGGTTGTGCGCCCGCTCGAGGTTTGGGGCGTCACAAGGGATGAAGCTCTACATGTGAGAGAGTCAGAGTGTTGGGGGATTGTCTTATTTGGCTTCTCCAGAATGCTGGCTATGATGGAAATCCATTTAGGAGGGGAGGTTCAGATTCTAAGGGGTTTAGAGTTTGGGTGCCCGAGCACTTATGGAAGGGGAGGGATGAAGCTCTACATTTTTGGGGTATAAACACATTGTTTATTTCTTTTAAGCCTGTATTTTCTTATGGTTTTTGAAATACAGAAGCTAGCCTACATGAAAATGGTAACATATATGTCATGTAGAGCTTGATTCGATGATAACATATACATAATTTAATATGCTTGCAATTTCATAGTTCCAAGTAAATTCGAACAATGATTAGAAATCCTTGGTTTTTTCATTACATGTTGAATTATGGTATTGATTATAGCTGCTGCATGATTGTTTTTGGTATGTTAGTTTACATCATGCTGTGCCTTTTGTGTTAATAGAAAAATGTGAAAATTACATGAGGTCATGTAATTATTTTTTCTAATGGGAGTTCGTAGGTTAGTAGGATTCGAAGGAATTCTCACCTAGAACTTAAAATTTGCACAAATTAAATTAATTAATAATAATTGAACAATTGTACATAGAAGCTGATTGGGAACATAGTGAACTTTCGTTTCTGTGTCTTTTCTTGAATTATCATTAATTTAGTTTGCCTTTGCTACAAATTAAATATGTGTGTTATTCTGAAAAATGTGATAATATTGATTCTGGTTTATTATGTCAATGTGTTATAGCAATTGATTATGGTTTCGGCATCCAAGATCATTATGGCTAACCTCAATAAGGGTGAGAAGGTTAACGGTGACAATTATGATATCTGGCACCAAAAGGTTCAATACATCCTTGAGGAACAAGAGATTTTGGAAACCCTCAACCACACCATGGATAAACCTGAGCATGGAACTTCAACTTAATACAGGAGAGATCTAGAAACTTATCAAGCGTGGAAGAAGAACAATAGTATTACTCGCATCACATTGCTGAGTTCTATGTAAGATGATCTCATGTGTGAGTTTGAAAGTTATAATAAAGCTCAAACAATGTGGGTTGCCTTGAAAGATAATTTTGGGAGTACATTTGCCACTGAGTTGAGGTGACTCACCATCAAATCTAACACATACCGAAAGCCTCCAAATGTAACGATGAGGCAACATTTTTAGGAGATGTCAAATATGATTCATGAGTTGAAGTCCGCAGATCACTCCCTTCCTAATGAACAACAAGTTCATTCTGTTATAAGGTCTCTTCCTAACAATTGAGAGCATATGAAGATCAACATGATGCATAATGAGAATATTGTCACTTTTGATGATATAGCGCGTCATTTGAAATTAGAGGATGAGCGTTTAGAGGCTGCGAGATCCTCTACCCATGCTTATGTTGCTGAATCGAGTTCGCGCAAAGCTTCGGGCTTCAAGCACAAAAGGAATCATCAATTCAACAACAAATGGAGTAAGACTGATCAGGCACCTAAGAGGGCTAAGACCTTCCAATGCAAGAAGCGTGGTCGGAAAAAGGACAAGGGCAAGATGAAGTGCTACAATTGTGGCAAGATGGATCACTTTGCTCGTGAATGTACTGAGTCGAAAGAGGTACCCTATTACTCCATTATTTTAAGTAATGCTTTTGTTTCTAGCGTTGTAATACTTGTTGAATCTCATCCAATGTGGACTGTAGACTTAGGAGCAACAAACCATGTAGCTAGAGACCAAGAAACATTTATGGAGTATTGTCGAATACAGCCTAGAAAAAGATGGATATATGTTGGAAATAACTCAAGAGTTGAAGTGAATGGTATCGACACATGTAAATTAATTTTACGTAGTGGTCGAAGCCTACTCCTACATGATGTCCTCTATGCTCCAAATATTTGACGAAATTTTGTTTCCATAGTTGCTCTTCTTAGCTTAGGTTATGTATTGAATTTCTATGGTGATTGTGTTGACATTTTGTTTCAAACAGTTTATTATGATTCTAGTAATGTATTGAATGGTTTTATGGTATTAGACATTGACTATGTGTGGCACCCCTCGACAGCCCTCGATTCGTTAAGGTCACCACATATCACTACCTTCACTTAACCTGAAGGTCTGTTACTTTGATACCATAGGATTTTGATAAGTCCATGAGGTCTAGGGGTCTATCTCTTTTCCATTGGTCCCTACGCAAAAATATAGCAGAAGCATATCCAACAACTCCCTTCCCTATATTTTAAAAACGATGCACACCAACTAAACATTTTATAAGTAGAAAACCGAACACTTTATTTACGTAACCAGGTGGACATCATCCGTCGGTACACCAAAATGCCGTGGTTTTCTATACCTGGCTACCTTTCAAAAAATACCTGACTTTTCCAACAGTTATATACATAAGTCCATCAATTAGTGTCAGCGTCCACAAATCCTTCCTCTGCTAACCCTAGCTCACAGTCACACCCATCCATCTGGTCCGTCTGCTGGTGGCAGTGGTAGTGGCCCTAGCGTGCATCCATCTCAACGGACAAAAATGGCAATGTACTTCTGAAGTACCGGGCCGGCGAGAGGACCGATATCAAACACCACTATCACTTGTACCCGTATAAACAACAGCCCTCGCACCTCGGGGTGATGATGCTTCGAATGTTCCCATTGCAGGTCGACCGGGACTCCATAAAATGTGCCAGGAGGTATGGGCAGCAGAGGCATCTTGTCTAGTTTGAAATATTAGTCCCCAAAAGGGGTGAGTACAACCACCCAGCAGTTGAAGATCTACTAAACTATACCGTGCAAGCCATCACTATCTAATTCCATGCAAACTAGACAAAACCTATAATCAAGGAAATGAGTGTGCATCAAATCAATAAAACCTTACTAAAGTAATAGGAAATGTAGTTTCAAAACCAAAATGTGTCGTTTCAATCACACGTGTCCCGATTATAAGGCCAAACTATTGTGACACGTCACATTCTGTGCCACATAATTTTGTCATAATCAGGCACAGTTATCAGCATAATCATTAGTTTAAAAAAAAAAACTCAGTTGATTTTTCATTTCACTACGTCTATCCCAGAGGACTAGTGTTTTGTGTCCCTCCAGGCATTCGCACCCAACTTGGTGTCGCGAAAGCCTCCAGTTTTCGATCATCGGGCATCCAGAGTGTGTTGCGTTACACCTCTAGGCATCTCACACCTCACCTAGCATCACAAGGAATCTCCAGGGCTTGCCATGTAAATGGTTACCCCTACCCTCCGGAATCATCCGGGCATCCCGACACTCACGGGGTACCTCTGGGGCTCTGCGGACCCCAGACATCCAAGGCATCGACCCTTACGATCCTATGGGCATCCCGACTCCCAGGGCATCATCGACTCGATGGTCCGACGGCATCAATCACCTTATAGTAGACCAATCATTTCAAGTGCCAACAACATTTCCGAATTACAAACATATAAATTCCTTTGGGTTTTCAAAAATCCCCTTATATAATGTAAATTGAGGTTTTCGAGACACATCGGTACAACAAAAGTAGACTTTAAAACATATGCCAATTTCATGTCAAAGAAATCAATTCACAAAATTCAGCAGCATAATATCAAATCCAGAAGTCCACTTCCACGGTTAACCCTCCAATGTATTTTGAAAATCCACATGTCAATTCCCAGGCTGCACTTGTGCCTCGCGGCCAGAATTGAAAAGATTGTCAAAACCATAAGTGATTTTAAAATTAGTACATTGACAAATTTAAATCTCACTCCCGACTTCAAGGTTCTTAAATTGGTTCATGTAAAAGTTTGAGATTTCAAGGGCACCAAACATTTTACATTTCCTTTTGAAACATTGGTGAGCGGCGCCTCGGTATATAAAAATTTCAATACGAATAGGGAGGTTTTCCAAAACCGTTTACAAACAGAATTTTCAAAGCTTTACAAATGCTAAAAATTGATGGGTAGTCGAAGTCCAAAATCACACGTATTCATGAAAACCACAAGGTTTCCTCAACCATCTAGCCCTAAAACAGTTTTGGTCACTCTATATACCACCATTCAATACCAAATTCAAAAAAAAAAAAAAAAGTCTAGGCTAACAATGCACTTCCTCATACACCAATAGCACTACACAATATAGATTAGTAGACTTCAACTTGCCTCAAGTCCTACAGCATCAACAGCAAGCTTGCGGGTCACGGACACGGCTTAGCGACGGCAATTGCGAGCAGCGTCGACGGCAGCAGCGCGCGTGCATGGACGGAGGGGCGACCTCCTCCTTTCCCTCTCACTTTCGCTCACTGTCTCTCTCTACCTAATTTCTTTTGCTCAGTTCTTTCTCTCTCTTGCTCACATTTACGAGCATTTTGTTCCCTCAATTAGCTGACCAATATGTCTTTGCATGCAAGATTTTCGGTGGCAACTTGGTCTAGGGATAGCTGGGGAAAACGTGTCCTCAGCTTGCAATGTCTTGGGTTCCTGCTGGCAGTTGGCTTCCGAAGCAACGTGTCCGTTGCTGGCCCTCACTCGGTCAATAATCCCCCCCTCATAGTTGACTCCAGTGTCGACTAAATGGAGAGAGATTGGGGCGGTTTGGATGTGCATGGTCTTTCCTCCCCATGCATGGCCGAAGTCTCTTCCTTCGGCTCACTAAGAAGTCATTTGATTAAAGTCCAAATTCCTCTCTCTTTACATAAATACTTGGATGCTATAGTCGTGTAGTGTCATTGGAACAAGTGTGCATGGGTCAGCGGGGTCGAATGTGGTGTCGACGATGATGATCATACGACGGGGTCCAACCTTGGTGCCAATGACGAAATCCGATAACAATTTCGTCAATTTGCGATGTATTGTCATTTTTTCAAGGTCAGCAAAAATACGGATGCCACACTATGATCAGTACAATGCTAATGTTTATAGTTGTTTTTCTTTAATTGTAACTTTTAGTAATGTTGAGATTAATGCAGGTACTTGGCATGCTAGATTAGGTCACATTGAGTTACAAAGAATGCAAAGGTTAGCTAGAGAATGCATTTTAGGGTCGCTCACTAATGTTGATCTACCCGTATGTGAACATTATCTAGTGAGAAAAGCAACTAGAAAACCATTCGGTAAAGGAACTAGAGCCGAATTTCCATTACAACTCATACATTCTAATATTTGTGGTCCTTTGAATGTGAGGGCGAGATATGGAGCCTCATATTTCATCACTTTCATAGATGACTTCACGCATTTGAATGGTGTCTTTCTAATCTCCCATAAGTTAGAAGCATTAGACTACTTTAGACGATATATAGCGATGGTAGAGAATCAATTGAACAAAATAATAAAGGCATTGAGAACCAATTGCAAACGTGAGTATCTATCTGAGCAATTCAAGACTCTTTGTGATAAAAAGGGAATTGTACAACAATTGACTATTTCTGGTACTCCACAACAAAATGGGGTTACTAAGAGAAGAAATAGAACCTTATTGGAAATTGTTAGGTTTATAATAACACAAGCAAAATTACCTATCTCCTATTGGAGAGATGTGTTATTGACTGCTGCCTATGTACTTAACCGAGTGCCCTCAAAATCAGTGACTTCCACCCCTTATGAATTGTGGACTAGTGGGAAATCAGACTTAAGTAATTTACGTCAATGGGGGTGTGCAGCTTATGTTCATGATTCTTCCCATAAATATGAAAAATTAGGTCATAGAGGGAAGAAATGTATCTTTATAAGATATTCTTAACACTCCAAAGGGCACGTATTCACAGGTGAGCAAGCTGATAGAAGTATGACCGAAATGGAGTCACGAGATGTCATGTTCTTGGAGAACGATTTTCCTAGTAGAGGTAAGATTGATAAGGACTTCCAATTATATGAGATAGACGATTCTAATAACACACCCGCTAATGTTGTAGAGGGAAATGAAGATTTACATTAACATACAAGACCTAGTGGGAGTGTTGTATTGCCTAGCGAACTAAAATTTAAGAGAAGTTCGGTTACGTAAAAGTAATCGTAAAAGTATTCATTGTCGTCATTTTGAGATTGAAGAGGAAACATTTATGATTGCTTAGCAAGACGATGCCAAGCCTAAGACTGTTCAAGAGGCTCTCTCATTCTCTGATAAGGAAGAATGCATAACCTTTGGAAGATGAGATGGAGTCAATGAGGGCAAATCACGTGTAGGACTTGGTTGATCTACCACCCAATTGCAAGGCTATTGGATACAAATGGGTTTTTAAGATTAAGCGAAGGACGAATGGATCCATTGAAAACTATAAGGCTCGTCTTATGATGAAATGTTATACTCAACAAGAGGGTATAGACTATGAGGAAACGTTTTCACCAATTATAAGGTTTGCCTCAATACGCCTTATCTTAGCCATCGTTGCACATTTGGACTTTGAATTACATCAAATAGATGTAAAGACGGCATTTTTCAATGGAGAACTAGATGAGGAAATTTATATGAAGTAGCCAATAGGTTTCATAGCTAAAAGTCAAGAGAATAAAGTTTGCAAGTTTCATCGCTCAATATATGGCCTTAAGCAATCATTTAGATAGTGGTATCTTCATTTTCATTAAGCCATAACAACTTTTGGTTTCACTATGATCGAAGAAGATCACTATAAATGTCAAGCGGTCCGAAGATAAATTTGCGATTTTATCACTTTGTGTGGACGATATTCTATTGACTGAAAATGACAAAGTTTTGGTTATCAATATAAAATAATGGTTGTCCTCCAATTTTGAAATGAATGATATGGAAGAAGCTGCTTATATATTAAGAGTTAAGATAGAAAGAGATCGATCAAGGAAACTCCTTACTTTATCACAAGAGTCTTATATAATGAAAATTCTTGAACGTTTCAATATGCAGCATTGTAATCCCATTGATACCCCTATCATGCAAGGTGAAGGCCTAAATACTAAGATGTGTCCTAAAACTTTAAAGAAAATAAAGAAATGAAAATTGTTCCTTATGCTAGTGTGATCAGAAGTTTGATATATGCTATGATGTGTACTCAACCCGACATATGTTATGTCGTGGGGTTAGTGAGTTAATATCAATCAAATCAAAGTCAAGCACACTAGAAAGAAATGAAGAAAATCTTGAAATACTTAAAAGGCACCATGGATTATCGACTTTGCTACCAAGGGAATGATTTACGCCTATTAGGATATTCAACTACTGATTGGAGAGGAGACCTAGATAAGCGTAAATCGAATTCTAGATATGCGTTCTTGCTCAATAGAGGTATAATTTCTTGGAATAGCAAAAAACATATATGCATGGCCTTATCTACGATGGAGGCAGAATTTATTGCATGCTCTGCCATAGTGCAAGAAGCAATATGGCTAAAACGTTTCTTGGAAAATTTAACCATTGTCACTGAGGTTCCAAGACCAGTGATAGTTTATTGTGATAGTCAAGCAGTCATTGCCTATATGAAAGATCCCAAGTATCATGGAAGGACGAAACATATTGACATAAAGAACAACTTTATGAGAGATATAATAACGCAGAAAGAAGCGATCCTACGATACATTTCAACTAATAAAATGGTTGCTGATCCATTTACGAAGGTTGTTTCTAGAGACGTATTATTGACCCACAGAATGTCATTAGGGTTATATAGAATGTGATATGTGATATCGTAGAGGATCATTAACTTATGTATATATGAACATATGTATTATACTCTTTATCAAAAAAAGAAAAAGAAAAAACATATGTACTATACTTGTTTATTTATTAGTAACTTGATGTTTTATTAATAAGTACAAATCCATTATGAGACTAGCACAAACACACATATATTATTGAAAAGTATGTTAGCAAGCAATGATTGGCTCACTCACATAAGCAATCAGCTCAAGTGCTATAGTTAGCACGTTGAGATGAGACGTTATGTACAAATAAATGCTGAAGAGCAAGTTTAGTACATAAAATAATGTGTCGCCTTGATTGGAGTCAAGACGATGTTTGTGATTTGTTTATAATAAGATCGAACATGATAGTCTAATAATCATGTATGCCTAAAAGATATTGGATGCGAGTACTTAATTGGGCGCTATAGAAAGCAAGTTGATATAGCACTCAAGCTAAACTTGAGTACGTGAGAAGCACGTGACTGTGTTTAGGCAAAAATCTGTATAGTGGATATATTTAATAAATGATATACGCTCTTATAAAAAGAGAAATCCACTATAGCATGTAATTCATACTACATGTGCATTGTACGATCGATAAGGGAATGCAAGTGAAATTATCCCTATTTACTAATCATGTGAGCCTTTGAGGTAATTTATAATTTACCTCATTTTGTGCCCTATGCTACTTCTAACTATGTTCTCGAAGTGAAAAATTAATGTTGCTACTTTAACATGTTACCAGCGGTCATGAATAGATATGGCTTTATGAGACGTGTCTAGGATATCAATTGTTTTGAAATGGAGAGAGACATGAGTGCAAAGGAAGACTATTATTGTTTTATATCTATCACATGTATTTACTGGTCGACCGATTATATCGCCTTCTGTGGCTGTGGATATAATTGTAAATATATAGTGTTATGAGAATAATCAAGTATAACCTTTAAGGGATATGTATACTTGGACTGATGTAGCAAAATATGTTTGGGGCACTGTAAGACATCAATTGTTTATTTATTTTTTGGGGTTGTAGCCATTATGTCATCTCTAATAGGTGCATAATTTGAGCTCTCAAGTGTAGGTGTACTCACTGGTCGCACGGTTTTCTTGCCAGTATGAATTATTTCTAAAGTTGATAAATGTTGAATATCTTATATTCTTGATAGAGCGCTATCAAGCCCATCATGTCCGAGTATGAGATGTTGTACTTTATTAGTATGTCCATGATGGGGTGCATTTAAGATGCACCGTTTTGTCTTAATATGTTATGATGGAAAGACACCATTTGGAAAGGTATGAGGGAGCCATATGAAAAACTTCTGAAGATAACTGTTGGGACGATTGGTAAAAAGTACGTTTAGAAAGAAATTGTTCTTTCTTCTCCCCTTTCCATCAAAGAAAAGAAGAAGGCGTTCCATTACTCCTTTACGAAGATAATCGGCTTTACGCTATGGAAATTAGATGTTATCCTCATGACTACATTTAGACCATTGTGAAGTCATATTGTTCGTCGTTCACCCATAATTCAACATTTGTTCTGGGGTAAAATGTTCATTGCGCATCAATGAAAGAGGTTAGTCGTCTTCTGTCGACTTTCTTCCTACGTTCTTTTTGGTCCTTTGACGATGCCGCTTGGTTGCATTGCGTTGCTCCTACTGTCGTCTGCACTTATCGACGTCCCAGCTCTAGCCCGTAAGCAACGACGACGGCACTGGCCCCCACTCCCCACGCCTGCTGCTCACCGCCACCGCTTCCTTTCTTTCGACGAGCTGCTTTATTGTCCAAGCTGCGACGACACTGCCCATCATTAGCAGCACCGAAGCTTTTGGTCCCGACAAGCTCCGGCAGTTCTGCCCTCTCTTCCTGCCGAACCTATCTGTCCGCATTCCTCTCTATCCAAAATAATAAAAATAACAAATCCTCCCTCAAAGAAACTTCACCTGAAGGTCTCCACTTCAATTTCTGAAGCCGAGAGACTATTTTGTGCTACTAGGCCTTGATTTCTTTTTTTCTCTCTCTCCTAATCTAATTTGGGATTCTTTTCTCGCCGAGCGTGGCCTGGTGGGAGGCCACCGTCTCCATCGCTGATCCTAACGAGCTGCTGCTTACCACACCTCCAACTACTAGAGACAACGCAGTTGCTCTCTAACCTAAGCCGCCGCTGTTGCATTGTGATCTCGACCCAATGGTGCTTGCGATCCTTCCTCATGACGACGAAACCATTGTTTTTGCAGGTTCGCTCAGCGTCCCTTGCGTCTTCATCGCCACCCATGGCCGTAAGTCACTACCGAGATGAGCCGAGCCGTGTCACAAACCGTCAGCCAGATCACCGCCGCATGCAGCTCGCTGAACCACTATGTTGTGTGCAACTCCCTAGCCATCCTTTGCCGGGGAGCACCATACCAGTCATCCATCAAGCCGATTCCGATGAAGTCCAAATTTGGCAATATTATGCTGTGAAATTAGGTAAAATCTCATCCGAATTTAATTTCGATATTTTATTATCTAATATATGTTTATTAATATCTAGCATGCATATTCGAGTGATTTAGACATTAACCGAAAATATTTTATTGATAAGAAAATAAAAAATAATCATTAATTTTGAGCCATGAGACGGATTTTTTTTAAATTGCATTTGATTATAAGTGTCCTACAATATTACGATATCCATTAATTTAAGACGTGAGATGACGGATTATTTTTCTAGATATCATAATCTTTTATTTGAACCTTGATGGATATCTTACATGATTTTTTCTATGCTTGAAATTTTGATTAGATAGAATTGCTAGCTTTAATGAATGAAAAATACAAATAAAGGTTGTATATAATTTTTTTTAAAGATTATATTGCCTAGTTTAAATTAGATTTGGATTTCTTTTAGAACATATTTTGGATATGAATTGTCTTTGACAAATAGGATTTCAGATAACGCTCGCTTATTTAGATAAAGTTGCATATCTAAAATGGTTTTGTAAGATAGGATAGGATTTAAGTCAAATTATTCCCTAATCTAGACCGAATAATTAGTTTAATTAGGACATTTACTAATTTCGAATTTAGGCCATGTTATATTGCCATGTCATGTGTGTCACATATTGTATAGGTTAGGTACAGTTAATTAGAATACTGCACATCATTAGGATTAGGTCATGTAGTTAAATGAAATTGCGTGTCATATAGGCTAGATTAAATTCCAAAATAAAAAGAAAACCCAAAAAAAAAATGCTTGTTATGATGCTTAATTTCCTACAATTTATATATTTATTGAGTGTTATCTTTAATGTTTGCGCACCTAGTGATTTAGGCGAAAATCAATCCATACTGCTTACAAAATGTTTTTGAAAGTAAAAGAGAAAAGCTATCGAGCGTTAGAGTAATCTAACATAATCAAGTCCCCAAATTTGTTTAATCTCTATTTTTTTTCTCAATGCTTTAGTTGGATATCTAATCGACCCGCCATAAACCTATTAGTGGCGACTACTAGATAAAAAACATTTGCATATTTGAACTAAAGTTACGAATTTGATATAGACTTAGTAGAGTTCAAGCTAAATTTAAACTTAATAATCTATTAACTGGTTCACCAAGGTTGCGACACTTATATTTGTGTTTTTGCACATGATTGTGCACTCTGAGCAGAAATTCCTTTCGCTAAATCTATTTGCACACACCTTCAGCCGTTGGATGATCTTTTTTCTTCTTCTTTTATCGTGTCTATGTACAGACCGCTTACCGTTGATATACAGTGTATTCCTGAGGATCTCTATCTTCATTGGCATATCAGTCATCTACTCGTGCTCTGCTACGGAAGCATTCCAAACACCTCGGCTCATTTCTTAGATCGGCCATGCCACACCGACCTTTTTAACTCTTTTGGGGAGAGGGAGAGGTCTAGAAGCACTACGCTTCCTAGATATGGCACACTCAAAGATCTGAGCATCAAAAGTGCAGTACAATGTGATCTTGAGTTTCAGCAGAAAGGACACTTGTTTTAGCTTCACAGGCTTCCTCCACAATGCCTTGGTAAGAGCCAACCTCTGCGTATTCTTGGACAACTTGCAATCACAGTGGGTGATCAGAGTGATGATAACCTTCCACAAGCTATCAACAACTCTCAAATCTACATACCCATCATTTCTCAAACTTATCCTAACAGTAAATGGTGTCTGATCAAGCTTAAATGCGGAGTGAATAATGTGTCTATGATGTCAAATGGTAGAAAAAGGATTTTTCCCATTTTTTAAAAGTGGAAACTGGGGATGTTAGACGTTGGGCTCCACGGTTGAAGAATCTTCCCTCCGAAGCCAAACTTGGCGCGTTCAAAAAGGCTCTTGCAAAGGTTGGCAAAATCAAGGGATGGAAGGTCAAGGAGCAACAATGGTAAAACTACCTTTAAGATCCCTATGGCATGGGCCGGTGGATCACTGCGGTCCGTGACAACTACGTAATTTATCCTCATTCTTCTTCTTCTTTTTGCTTTTTATTTCTAGGGGATAAAACATTGCCCGAGCAAATTATTTCTATTATTCTCTTTTTTAATTGGAAAATATTGAAAACTACCTCCAACTGCTGCTCTTATTGAACTTTACATCCTTTACTCGTGACATCTTCCCTAGTATTTCTTTTGTTATGGCTACTGCTGGTGATGGGGAATTTGTTACAGGTTTCGAAGTTACATAATTTTTCTTCACCAAATTGCAGTGTTCAATGGATGACCTCGAATTTGTCTACATTTTCTCGGATCATGATTCTCCCTATTATAAGTGTGGAAAATCAGGCTTAGCTATAAATGCCGAAATTCTGCTTATGCACCTAGTAGCCCACTTGATAATTTTACTACCATATAGAAAGACACATCCAATGGATTCTACTAAATTAGCCTATACTGATTATTCATTGTATTTAGATATCCTTCGTGACATACTTCAATCTTTTCGAAGTGCACGAATTGCAATAAGTTAAATACTATTCCAAAATTTATGCAGATGAAAATATAATCGATTAGTGTTCCTTCGATATGTTCTTCATTATTTGAAATGTTGTTTCTTATAAATTAAATAAGTACATAAATGTAGATTTCATAAGCTGTTATGTTTTAAATTAAATAAGTGTCCATTCTTTTCTTTTCTTTTTTATGTCATACTATTTAGCAATAATCGCCCTCTTGAACATCACATTGTTGTGCAATAGCCCGCAGATTTCAAAAATAGTATAGCTTACCTCCTACCTTCACTAGTTTTTCAGTCTCCATGACCGTCAAGTTTTACCTAAAATCTTGTCATCGTGGAGCATTAGGGAAGGAGGCTATTCTCCAAAGTTGCTTAGCAAAAGCATAACTTTGTAAAAGCTCGACAAATCCTCCAACCCCATATCCCCTCCTGTTTCCCGCCTTTGCCAGTACCTCCCAGCTTCTCCAGCATACTCTAGTTCAATTTTAGAAATTTTGCCTACCAACAAAATGTGATTTTTCTGCTCAATTGCCCTGCAAATAGAGATTGGAGTTTTAAATATGACGTGGCTTAAGTTGGCAATGCAAGCGTCACTATTTTAATGAGTATGTTTTTCCTAGCTCTTAACAGTAACTTCTCCTTGCCCCCCTTCAAGTTTCAGATGCTCTGCCATACAATAAATTGCAAAAGACAAATCTCATGTCTTGGATGGTGTATGAGATTTTTACTTATTGTACCATGTAGACTATAGTTTTTCGTTGTTAGATACAAAATAATCTTAACAGCTATACTTGTCCGGATGTGGATAAAACCTTATTTGAATCACGTAGATATGGTAGTTTATGTGCGTGAATAGAAATTAGAAGCTAAATGGTAGCACTATGCTACTTAAAAGAGCTTTTTTTTTTTTAACTACAAATCTTATTTCTTAAGTAACCGTAGCAGTACAAGGAAAATGTTTCCCAAGTGACCTAATATATTCTTGATTAGATGATTAGAAGATTAGCATTGTCTGAATTGTATAGTGCTTAAAACTTACATGGAATTTCAACGTGGTTCAGGTGCAGAGGGATACCATAGGGAGAGAGAGAAGTCTAAGTAGAGGAAGGACTCATCAATTTGAGGAGAATGTGATTTGCAAGGAGAGAGAGACGATTGTAGGTAGAGAAAGGGGGCAGGACAGGAAGTACAATAAGTACATGGAAGAGGAGCAGATGAGGAGTGTAGGAAGAGAAAGGGAGGATGATCGGAAGCACATGAAGTGTGTGTTGGAGGAGCGGATAAGGAGAGGGACGAGTATAGGCTGAACGAGAAGGACAAGCATAGGAAGAGAAAAGGAGGATGATAGGAAGCACGTAAAGTACGTGCTAGAGGAGTGGATTAGGAAAGGGATGAGTGTAGGCAAAGAAACCAAAGATGATACAAAGCACATGAAGCATGTGTTGGAGGAGTGGTTGAGGGGAGGGACAAGTATAGGCAAGATGAGAGGGACAAGAATCAAAAAAGAGAGGGAGGATGATGGGAAACTCATGCAATATGTGCTGGAGTAGTGGTTGAGGGTAAGGACTGAGATAGCTAGTATAAGCACCTAGAGGGGGGTGAATAGGTGCACAAACAATTTATTGAGATACGGAAGCGATTCTTGGCAAACGATAGAAAGGAAATTCTCTCTTGATTAACAAAATGAAATACGATCACGGTAAAGAGAGTAAGGAAGAGAAAATTGAACACAGGATTTATAGTGGTTCGGCTTATTCCAAGCCTACGTCCACTCTTCCGCACTGACAGCCCACTGGCTGGATTTCACTATGATCAAAAGAGAAGTTACAGCACAGCTTTGCCTTGATTCCACTGTGTAGATGTTCTACCACACCTCCTCAAGGTTCTCACAAATATAGACTCTCTTTTGTATACAAGTATTCGCTCAAAGTGATTGTCTAAACAACAAGGAGCTTCAGACTTTGGAATTCTTCTATTGCGCACTCCTCGAACAACTAAGAACGTCTTCCTTATTACTCCTTTATGCCATCATACCCGTTGGCACTTACCAAAAGAATTCCTCCAATCTACCCATTGGACGGAATCAATTAGGAAGATTGTTCGAGCTATTAAAGGAACGTGTCGATAGCCCATCAATCCTGTTCGCGCATACAATCAGGATCTCGGTTTCCATAAGTAGAACCTTCCAAGAATATTTAGGCAATCATCGAATCTTCAATCATCAAATCAATCTCGATCAATCGAAGGATTCCGTTACGTCTTTTCCAGCCACGAGATCTTCTCCAGTTGATAAGGTTGAATCCTTAACGAAACATCCAGTTCTGGATAACCTTTCTTCAACGGATTAGAGACTATCAATGAGGATAGACTTTGAGTCTTGAGTCTGGCTGTCCGGAGGTCTTGAGACTTTAAATAACGAGTGCAAACCTTCGGACTAGACGATGGAAACGTTTTGTCGCTTCAAAACACTTCAAGAAAATTTCTCCAACAATCTCCCCATTTTTATGGTGACAAAACTTTCCTCTGATTTGGACAACTTTGACCCGCAAAACATTTCTCAAACACATATGCATATCTTAAATGGCTAAATGAATAACACTAGAATCTGCAACCACAGAAAATAGGTTAGTCTAGTATACGATAAAGCCATCCATAAGATATCAATAGTAGTTAATAAAAGCAGTCAAGTCCAAGTCTAGTTCAGTTCTCATCCAGACACAAAGTCAAAGTTAAACAAAACAATCCAACAAACAGTCCACACGATTAAAAGTTTAACAATTGAAAGTTTGATCAAATCTTGCATCTCTCCCCCTTTTTGTCAGCATTAAAAAGGTTGAGATGAAGATAGAATGAAGACAAGATTGCTTGGGAACGCGGACAAGCTGGAAATCTCCCATAGACTGAACGATGCCTTCCAGCCTTTTCAAGTCTTCCTTCAGATGTGCAATCTCCTCACCCTTGGCATTGGCCTGAATCTGAACAGAGAGGGCTTGGATCTTATCATTCAATGAACATGAAGAAACTTGACCCGCATTCTGCAAGTTTTGAACCTCGCATCCCAAGGCATAAATTTTCCCTTTCATCTCCAAAAGAGTATCCATGATTCTGCAAAAATCTGCTGTATTATCAGTCTGAGTACTCGCTTCGGCCCGTTCGATGGAGTAAATGCAAACGATGGTAGATCGCATAATCTCGCGGTTTGGCGATGAAACTTCATGACCTTCTTACGGAAACGAGAGGCATAAACATCATGCAGGTGCGGTGAGCGGCCCGACTTCTTCACTTGCATCGGGATATGAAGATTTCCCTCCTTTCTCTTGATCTCCCCCTGTTTCCATGCCTACAGGTGGAGAAGAGAGTTCCTCAGGTTCTCCTTCTTCTTTTCTTTCTTCTTCATGTCTTTTCTCCTCTGCTTCTTTTTCAGCTTCTCTTTCTTCTTCTTCCTTCTCCTCTGCATCCTTCTCCTCTGCTTCTTTCGTCATTTGTTCCGATTCTTTTTCTGCGTGGAACAGACGACTTAAATTCTTCAAAGCCATTGCGAGAGATGGTGATATCTTCCTCATCATCTTCATCCTCTACGAGGAGAGCTCTTCTTCTTTTGGATGGAGCAACCATGGGCTCCTTCCCTTTTCTTTTAGCTGCAGAAGAGATTTGATGAGTTTTGGCAGGAGTCTTCTCCTTGAATTTCTCCAACTCCTTGCTCAGTTCCTTCAGACGCATTTTGGTCACCATTTTCAGTCCTACCACCATATGATCGCATGGTCGAACACAAAAGATTTGCGGAGGCTGAATATTTAGATGTCTGAATAAATTCGTAACAAGGCTTGGGTAAGGGAGTTGACCTCATCCTTCATCATTGCTCTATACATGTGAAACATAACGGTGTGAGGGAGAGAAAACTTTTTCTCAAAGAGGATGGCATACATCGGCTTTGCCTCGAACTTGAAACATCAGTCTTGGAAGTTGATTTCGGTCGGAGGCAATTGATCACGATCTTGTGAAGCAAGATGTTGAATGCACTCATCCTTAAGTAGGTGATCTTCTCATCTGTTCTCCTATCCTTCACCAGTTCCAATGTGGCCCGAGCAATGGAAACTTTGATTGGTTGATATCTTCCTCTTTCAACTCCTAACACATCTGCCAGCATATTCATATCCACAACATAGTCTTGGTCTTTGACGCTGAAAGAGAATCTATTCGCATCCAAAAAGTTAAGATTTGAATAGAAATATGTAGTTAATCCAGCATAGGACTCTGTAGTGTCAGAGCAGAACTTTTCAAGTTGAAGATAACTGAACTTTTCTCTCAAGTTCACATTCACAGCATCCAGAAAATCAAAATCCACACTCCTAGGGTTTATTACCCCACGCTTCAGCAATTTCGAGTACAGATCCTTTTGTTCCTTCAATCTGAACAAATCTCCCCTTTTTTCTTGATTTTCAACTGCAATACCCATTTTCGGTTGAAATTGGCTGTACAATTTGTCATCATCATTTCCATCTACAGGATTCGGCCCCCAGTCACGAGGATCACTTGGGATATTCGCAAGGGTTTCCTCAGCCACACCTTTACGAGCAATTCCCAAACTTTCCATTTTTCGCAAAAAGATATATTCGTTCTTATATCCTTTGTCTTTAAGAAAATCATCAACATAGTTCAAAGGAGTACGAGTTCCTTTTAAGGCACGATATAGCTTGTAAATATAAGTGGGCTTTTGAACTCTTACAGGGTCTGCATCCTCGATGATTTCTTCCTGTTGTTGATGATCAACGCCTTGAGGACTAGATGGAGGAGAATGACGCTGTTGAGAATGTTGTGGGCTCCGTTGCTATTCTGGAGACACTTCTTCTTCAGTAAGATCGAAGTGCGTAGGCCCTCACTCATTCGCCGTGGTCCCCCGCTTTGCGATTCTCGAAGACTTTCTTGAAGATGACATCTTTCTCGGTTTTGGAAGATTCCTTGCTTGACTTTCCCAAGAAAGATGACAACTTTTTGAAGATTAAACAGAGAAGACAAACGGGAATGGAGGATCGATGCTTTCTAGGGTTTTTGAGAGTAAAGTGAAGAGGAATCAACAGTGCACGATCGGTTAAAAAGAGAGATAAACGAACCGTCACAAAGGAAATAAAAAGATGCCTTTTCAAAATAACTGTCTTTTTCCGTGAAAATAGTCATTTTAAAAATAACTTCTTTTTGGAAAAGGAAACGATGCAAAAATTACGCCGATTAAAGATAGCAATAAAACACAGTTACCAATCGTACCTTTTTCAAGATAAGATTCGAGAGAGAGAGAAAGACTAACTTACGGTCGACGGTCGTACCAAGACTAACTCAAAGTCTTGTATGTCTGAGTCTGAAAGTCTTTAGACTTTGATCTCCTCATACCTTAAAATGTTGAGTTTGGAACGGATGGTTTTGAACTGATTTTTCTCCAACGGCTTTGTGAATATATCCGCCAGTTGGTTCTTTGAGTCAACAAATTGAATTGAAACATCTCCATTTTGAACATGGTCTCTAATAAAGTGATGTCGAATCTCTATATGCTTCGCTCTTGAGTGTAGAATTGGATTTTTGGTGAGATTGATAGCGCTGGTGTTGTCGCAATTAATCTCCGTGCATGAGTCTTCAATTCCAAAGTCTCTCAGCTGTTGTTTCATCCACAGAATTTGCAAACAACAACTTCCGAGAGCTACATACTCTGCTTCTGCTGTAGAGAGAGCTACTGTACTTTGCTTTCTTGAAAACCAAGACACTGTCCTGCCTCCAAGTAGTTGACAAGTACCTAAGGTGCTCTTTCTATCGACTCTGCATCCAGCAAGGTCTGCGTCTGAATATCCAAGAAGAGTAAAGTCTCCCCTTTTTGGATACCAGAGACCAAAGCTTGAAGTTGATGAGATATATTTGATAATACGCTTTGCTGCATTTAAATGAGATTCTTTTGGAGTCGATTGAAATCGCACAGATGCAAACACTAAACAAAATGTCGAGTCTAGAAGCATAAGATAAAGAAGAGATCCGATGATACTCTGTCTGCTTTTGATCGACTTTCTTCCCTTCTTCATCTTTGTCTATCTTCAAGGAACTTGACATTGGTATGTCAGCCTTTTTTGCAATTGTCCAGACCAAACTTTTTGATAAGATCCTTTGCATACTTTTCTTGATGAATAAAAGTTCCTTCCTCCAATTGTTTTATTTGTAGTCCAAGAAAGAAGGTTAACTCACCCATCATGCTCATTTCAAATTCTTCCTGCATAGTCTTAGAAAATTTCTTGCACAGACTTTCATTAGAGGATCCAAAGATAATATCATCGACATATATTTGAACAAGCAGAAAACTTTTGCTTTCTCTTTTAATAAAAAGAGTAGTGTCCACTTTACCTTTAACAAATCCATTTTGAATTAAAAACTTACTTAATCTGTCATACCAAGCTCGAGGTGCTTGCTTTAAGCCATATAAGGCCTTTTTGAGTCGAATCGAGTCCGGTTTCCTTGGGTCTTCAAACCCTGGTGGTTGTTCCACATAGACTTCCTCATGGATGAATCCATTTAGGAAAGCACTTTTGACATCCATTTGGAATAACCTGAAATTTTTATGACAAGCAAATGCAAGTAATAAACAAATTGCTTCTAACCTTGCTACCGGTGCATAAGTCTCGTCATAGTCGATCCCTTCTTCTTGTGTGTATCCTTTGGCCACGAGTCTTGCTTTGTTTCTTACGACTTTACCTTTCTCATCCATCTTGTTCCTGAAAACCCATTTAGCTCCAACAACTGATTTACCTTTCGGTTTTGGAGTTAATTCCCAGACATCATTAATTTTGAATTGTCTGAGTTCTTCTTGTATAGCTTCAATCCAGTTTTCATCGGATAAAGCTTCTTCTATGTTCTTGGGTTCTATTTCAGAAATAAGAGCCACGGCACTAGACTCTTCTCGCCTTTTGGATCTTGTGCGAATTCCTTCATAGATGTCGCCAATAATAAGATCTTTGGGATGACTGGACTTATGTTTCCGATTCTGGTTAATTTATCGATTGATGATCACTTCCTTCACTTGAATCTTCAACAGTCACTTGTTGCTTTGATCCTTCAAAGTCTGAATCTGCTTCTTGAGATTTAGACTTTGTAGAGTCTGGAGCGGTTCGGTCTCTTCGAGATGAGTCTCGAATGAATTCACTTTGTGTAGAATCTTGAAATTTGACATTCATTGATTCTTCCACAGTTTGAGTCTTCTTGTTGTAGACTCGTACACTTTGCTTATGGTTGAATATCCAAGGAAGATGCCTTCATCGACTTTTCTTCAAATTTACCAACTCGATCATTTGCATTTTTAATATGAAACATTTGCATCCGAATACATGAAAATACGAAACAATTGGCTTCTTTTCTTTAAATAGTTCATAAGGGGTTTTTCTAGAATAGGCCTTAGAAAGACTCTATTGATAATATAACATGATGTTGAAACTGCTTCAGCCCAAAAACATAAAGATATATTGCTTTCAATTAAAAGAGTTCTAGCCATTTCTTGAAGAGATCTATTCTTTCTTTCCACGACTCCGTTTTGCTCTGGAGTATATGGAGAGGAGAACAAATGTTGAAAACCAGATTCATCACAAAATTTTGTAAAGTCTTGATTTTCAAATTCACCTCCATGGTCTATTTTTATACTTGAAATGACATATCCTTTTTCATTTTGAACCTTCTTAGCAAATTTTTCAAAGTAAGAAAAAGTTTCAGACTTACTTGCCAAGAAATATACCCAAGTAAATCGTGAGTAGTCATCCACAATTATTAGGCAATATTTCTTTCCTCCAATGCTCTGCGTTCTTGTTGGTCCGAAGAGATCTATATGCAAGAGCTACAGTACACGGTTAGTGGAAACTTGATTTATTGGTTTAAAGGAATTTCTTACCTGTTTTCCCAATATACATGGTGTACATAGATTGGACTTTTGATATGATAAATTGGGTAGACCACGAACAAGCTTCTTTCTTTGAGATTTTGGCTATCTGCTTCATGTTGATATGCCCAAGCTTTTTGTGCCATAAGTTCACTTCGTCTTGGATTGAGATTAGACATTGCGATTCATCTGGTTTTACATCCAAGAGGTAGATATTCCCATGTCTTCGACCCATGAATGATTGAGTAGAGTCTTTACTGGTTTCTGAACAAATACCCTCTTGAAAGTTGATTCTAAAACCGGCATCACAAAGGCGACTGATGCGACGGATTGTAATTGAGCCCTTCAACTAAAGAAATATTGCTTATTGTGAGGTTCCCAATCTTTACGGTTCCAAATCCTACTATTTTTCCTTTGTTGTTTCCTCCAAATGAGACTTTTCCACCATTCATTTGAGCGAGCTTTATGAAGTAATTTGAATCCTGTCATGTGTCTCGAGCATCCACTATCCGAGATACCATTTCACTTTTTCTTGATAGTGACCTGCATTCAAAAAGAAACTCAAGCTTTCTTTGGTACCCATATTTTCTTGGGTCCTTTTGAGTTAGTCGATATACGGTTTTTGCCCGACTTTATTGATGGTCTCCAAACCATAGGACATTCTTTCTCAAAATGATCTGTTCTATTGCAATTTGAATATCTAAGAGCATTGCGACCTCTTTTTTACAAAGTTCCTTTCAAAATGATTTTTGTAGGCACCTCTTGTGGGTCTTTGCTTGATTCTTTCCTTTACTTTAGGAAAATCAATTAAAGGAATGGTTTCAGCAGTCATTCCCAAACCAGATTTATTGAAATAAGGTCTTTGAACAGAAAGTATTTTCTCCAATTTTTCAGAACCTAGAGAAAATCTTTTGGAAATATTTGAAATATCCTTTTTTAAGAATGCATTTTCTTTTAAAAGATTATTTTCACTTTCTTTGACAGAAGAAACGTTCTGGTCTAAACATTTCACTTTTTCTTCCAAAGCATTCTCATGTTGTTTTAAAGCAGAATTTTCCTTTTTGAGCTCGGAAATTCTTTTAAGAGAAGTCTTAAGACTAAAACATAATTCATCAATGTATTTTGAAACTTTAATAGGGATTTTGAAGTTACTTACCTCGAATTCACTTTCTGAATTTGAATCAGTCTCGGAGTTTGATTCTGAATCCGATTGTGCCATTAGACATATATTGGCATAATCATCATCACTATCTTCACACTCCGTATCACTCCCGTTTCAGCTTTGAGAGCTTTTCGATATTTTTCAGTTTTTCCTTTCTTCTTTTCGAAGAGGACAGTTAGGTCTACGATGTGTCCCTTTTTCTTGCATTCAAAGCAGACTACATCTTTGTTTGATTCATCATCTTCAGCAGACTTTGTCTGTTGCTTCTGAAAACTTTGTTTCCTTGAATTGAATCTTCTTCCTTTTCTGTTTAGCTTTCTGAATCTTCTTATCATAAGAGCAAGTTCTTCATCATCCATGTCGTCTTCAGAATCTGTTGCATCAGAATCATCATTAGATTTTAATGCAATAGATTTCTTACCTTTAGGGTCTTCGTCTTCATTGATTCGTTCCACTTCATAAGATTGAAGAGTCCCAACCAACTCATCGGCAGACGGTGGCATGATTCTTTGGGTCTCCCTGATTGAGGTCTTTATGTGATTCCAATCCTTGGAGAGTCCACGCAGTAACTTGTTTACTTTCATGGGATCAGAAATTGGTTGGCCTTGATTTTCAAGACCATTCACGATATCTGTAAAACGACTAAACATGTCAGTTATAGATTCTCCTGGTTTCATTCTAAAGGCTTCGTATTGACCGAGAAGAATGTTGATTCTTGTCTCTTTCACTCGATCGGTTCCTTCATAAGTAATGTGTAATCTATCCCAAACTTCTTTGGCTGTATCACAAGAAGATATTCTGTTATATTCAGTAGGTGATAAAGCACAATATAAAGAATAAATTGCTTTTGCATCAAGAGCTTGTCTCTTGATTATCTCTTCCTGAGTCATTTCGCTAGACTCAACAGAGTCTTTTCCTCTTTCTGAGACAGGAGCAGCTTTGGGAACAATTCCTTTTTCTACAACGTCCCATTCCAGAGGATCCTTTGATCTTAAGAACGCCTTCATCTTGTTTTTCCATATGTTGTAGTCCTTTCCATCAAAGTAAGGCGGTCTGGTGTTGCTTTGCCCTTCTACTAGCCCTGGAGCCAACATAATAGCCATGGATCTTTTACTCTAAAGTAAAACACTTCAAACAAAGTGAGCACACGAGCTCTGATACCAATTGAGATAGCTAGTATAAGCACCTAGAGGGGGGTGAATAGGTGCACAAACAATTTATCGAGATACGGAAGCGATTCTTGGCAAACGATAGAAAGGAAATTCTCTCTTGATTAACAAAATGAAATACGATCAAGGTAAAGAGAGTAAGGAAGAGAAAATTGAACACGGGATTTATAGTGGTTCGGCTTATTCCAAGCCTACGTCCACTCTTCCGCACGACAGCCCATAGGCTGGATTTCACTATGATCAAAAGAGAGTTACTGACACGGCTTTGCCTTGATTCCACAGTGTAGATGTTCTACCACACCTCCTCAAGGTTTCTCACAAATATAGACTCTATTTTGTATACAAGTATTTGCTCAAAGTGATTGTCTAAACAACAAGGAGCTTCAGACTTTGGAATTCTTCTATTGCGCACTCCTCGAACAACTAAGAACGTCTTCCTTATATACTCCTTTATGCCATCATACCCGTTGGCACTTTACCAAAGGAATTCCTCCAATCTACCCGTTGGACGGAATCAATTAGGAAGATTGTTCGAGCTATTAAAGGAACGTGTCGATAGCCCATCAATCCTATTCGCCCATACAATCAGGATCTCGGTTTCCATAAGTAGAACCTTCCAAGAATATTTAGGCAATCATCGAATCTTCAATCATCGAATCAATCTCGATCAATCAAAGGATTCCGTTACGTCTTTTCCAGCCACGAGATCTTCTCCAGTTGATAAGGTTGAATCCTTAACGAAACATCCGATTACGGATAACCTTTCTTCAACGATTAGAGACTATCAATGAGGATAGACTTTGAGTCTTGAGTCGGCTGTCCGGAGGTCTTCGGACTTTAAATAACAGAGTCTGCAAACCTTCAGACTAGACTGATGGAAACGTTTTGTCAGCTTCAAAACACTTCAAGAAGATTTCTCCAACAAGGATAAGCATAGGCAGAGAAATGGAGGATGATAGGAAGTACATGAAGTACATGCCGAAGGAGCGGATGAGCAAGGTGTTAGGGAAATCCTTATGATGTTTTGAAGATGACAAAATAAATCAAAGGCTACTAATGTATTTGATGGTTGAGTAATAGGTTATGCAGATGATAGAACGTGTAAAAGATATTATCAAATCTATACTTGGAAGAACCAGAAGACAGACTCTATGCTGAAGCTAAACTAAAAGACAGACTCTATGCTGAAGCAGAATATGTTCAGACTCAGATTGTAAAGTCTATTGCACTCAGACTCAGATTGTGAAGTCTATGGCTCTCAGACTTTACATCCAGATTCGTTAGAACGTAACTCAAGCCCAATCATATAATGGCTAGTGATCTGGTTTGGATTCCACATTAAGATTGATTTAATTGATTCAATCTATTTGATTGACAATTGGATCTTGAAGACAAGAACTTTCTATACGAAGGAGCTTTACTTATGGAAACCAAGATTCTGTTTGTATGGGCGATCGGAATCAATTTGGGATTCTATCTTTGTCACTCAACGGCTACCAAATCTTCTAGATACAGAGTTGTCCAATGGGTAGATTGGAAGACGATCCTCAAGATACTGTCCAACGGGTAGTTTGGAAGTGGAGGAGTATTTAAGGAGATCATGGACCGATAAGCAAGTAAGAGATGGAGCGTAAAATTTATAATTCCAAAATCTGAGCGACCTTCGATTATGCACTTGTCTCTTGTGAACTTAAACGTTTGTGATCGTGAGAGAAATACCAAAAGAGTGACTTAGTGAGATAGTGTGATCTACTACTAAGTGTTTGCACTCAAAATTGTAATCTCTTGTTGATTGCATAGTGGAATCCAACCAAAAAGGCTGTTAGCATGGGAGAGTGGACGTAGGCTTGGATTAAGCCGAACCACTATAAACTTTGTGTTCTTATTCTCTTCCCTAACTCCTTTGTTTTGTTTGAAGTTTATTTTATTCCGCATATATTTGCCAAGATTTATTTTAAACACCTATTCACCCCCCTCTAGGTATTCTTACTAGCCCTATCACAAGGGACGAGTGATGGCAAAGAAAGGGAGTATGATGGAAAGCAAATGAAGTATGTGTAGGAGGAGTGGATGAGAGGAGGGACAAATGTAGGCAGGACGAGAAGGATAAGCGTAAGAAGAGAAAGGGAGGATGATCGGAAGCTCATGAAGCATGTGCCGAAGGAGTAGTTGAGGATAGGGGCAAGCATAGGTAGAGAAATGGAGGATGATGGAAGTACATGAAGTACATGTTGGAGGAGTGGATGAGGAGTGGGACAAGTGTAGGCAAAGAAAGGGAGTATGATGGAAAGCAAATGAAGTATGTACTAGAGAAGCGGATGAGAGGAGGGACAAGTGTAGGCAAGACGAGAGGGATAAGCATAAGAAGAGAAATGGAGGATGATGGGAAGCTCATCAAGCATGTTATGGAGGAGTGGTTGGGGGTAGGGACTGTTGGGGTTTCATGAATTATGTATAAGAAAAATTAACAAAAAGAACGCAGCGGAAACAAAGATATATTTTATACATGATTCTCCTAAGGCGTTATTCGCGCATTTTAATCAAAAATCCGAATATAAATAGGGAGTTAAACGAACTACCTCTCGAAGCGCGCTTTGAAATGAATCGGTTCGGATGTTCTACAGTTCAAGTCCTACAAGTGTTGAACCTCTAGTTCAGACACACAAACAACGAACGTCAAACGGAAGAGAGAACTTTCAGATATACACCACAACGATCGTGCTAGCAATCTTGTGGAGATGATCCGCCGTATCCTCGATGTATTATAGTCACGACCCGCACGAGAAAACACTCTACTTTCTCGCATCTCTCGAAGAACACAAGAACACGCACGTCTCTCTTTATTTTCAGCAACCCATTTTCTCTCTAAAAACACAAAACACACGCCCACCTTTCTCTGTTTTTCAACCCTCTGTTTTTTGTCGCAAAAACAAACCTTTTAAAATAAAGATAAAACTGATCAGCAACGGTTGCTGATCGTCCCCGCTCATGCACGAACGATCGTGCAAGATGGTCAGCAACTGCTGACCGTTCATGCACGATTTCGTGGATGATGGTCAGCGGTTGCTGACCATCCAAGTTTCATGCATGTGCTTCGTGCACATGCATGAAGCTTTATATATAATTTTATTATTGGTTATTAAAAGGTATTAATTAATTAATTAATTAAATGAACAAATAATTAATTAATCAATCCCTTTTAAAAATAAAAAGAACATAATCTTTATATGTACAAATGAAATACATTAACATGTATCCACTTCGGGCATGCGTGTGCATCATATGTAAATAGGCTCGTGACTATAATACAAATTAAATTAAATCTCATTTAATTTAATTTCAAATCGACACAATTCAATTGTAGTAATTGCAAACACATTTGCAACATTATTTCTCTCTTGTTCCACGTTATCCAAATTGTTTATGGTGTGTGACATCCCTAGGTTCATCACTAAGCTAGTAGTAAGACTTGTACTAACACATTAATACTCCCAAAAGAATTAATTGTCCCAATTAATCTTTGGGTCTTACAAGCCATGATTGACATCTAGCAGTATGTCATGACTACCCAGATAGTGTGAATATTTTAAGAACATAATGAACCTATCAGCTTTGGCTACAGTGTAATTCAATCCCTCTGTCTTACTATGTCCTGATCAAACAAAGACCATGGAATATTAGTCAAGTCATTAATTCGATCATATGCACAAATCTAATTGACATGCATTTTATTCGAGATATAAACAATTTATTCTCGGTTACAACCCCGGTCGAGGATTTTAATGCAGTGTCATAATTAGATCGCATAGGACATCATTATTATACCTTGCATATAACAAGGAGACATATTCCATATTGCGCACACGTGCAACTTCGTATATGAACGAACTATGACCATCAGGTATAAAGACGGATCAACGACCCGGCATTATGTGCACCCGCGAACCATAGTTGTTCAATACACAAGTTAACACTGTGCCTCAGGTCTAAGGATTATTTACACAAGACCAAAGCATGAACAATTAAACATTGACCACGCTAAAATCTTCCATGTCGCTAATTGTTCCACATGCGTCATGTTCAGTGAACTTGTCTAATACAAACACCTGTGTTCTAACTCATGCATCATAATACCCAATGACATGTGACTCATCATTCCCTTAAGTATCAAATACTTAATGGCGAAGTTAAGAACACACCAGTCTCAACAGGATCATTAATATCCATTAAATAATCCATCGACCGGGAACGATTTAAAGATTCAGTCTAACTATGAACCCGTCACATATATTCTTGATATCTCAAGAATAGGTCTAGTTGCAACTGATCTTATGGAATCATTCATAAATATAAAATAATTGGACAAATGAATGAATACGTCATTGCCATTAATTAAATAATAATGATGAAAGTACAATTGAAATCCTAATATGTAACTATTACATAGTAGCTTTAGGGCATACATCCAACAGGGACAAGCATAAGCAGAGAAAGGGAGGATTATGGGAAGTATATAAAGTACATGTCAGAGGAGTAGACGAGAAGAGCGACGAGCGTAGGCAAAGAAAGGGAGGCTGATGAGAAGCACATGAAGTATGTGTTGGAGGAGTGGTTGAGGGTAGGGACAAGCATAGGCAGAGAAATGGAGGATGACGGGAAGCACATGAAGTACATGTCGAAGGAGCGGATGAGGAAAGGGACGAATGTAGGGAAAGAAAGGGAGTATGATGGGAAGCACATGAAGTATGTGCTGGAGGAGCATATGAGGGGAAAGACGAGTGTAGGCTGGACGAGAGGGACAAGCGTAAGAAGAGAAAGATGTTATAGATGAAGCCAAATATTTTTTAGGGGCTTTTTTGTATTTTCTATCATATTTGCTTTTAGGTTAAAAGTGATACCTTTATATTAGCGATGGCAAGATGCTGGCCGTCAAGACGCTAAAAAGGAAAAATAGAAAGGCAAGAAAAAAAGAGAAGAAAAAAGTGAGCTTTTTCTTTATGGGGGTTCTCAATCTCTTTGTGCCTTGATCTTGAGAGAAGATCATCATTGTATTCCAACTTCTTTCGAAGTCTAGTGGATTCGTAGAGTGCCTCTGCGCGGAGATGTAGCCCAGGTTTGAGTGAACTTCGATAACAAATTTTCGGGCATGTTCTTCTGATTATATTCTTTTATTATTATATTTTGTCTGGTGAATTGTTTGCGAGTGTTATTTTTTTGGAATCGACATGCGATTTCGTAACAACTGGTATTAGAGCCTAGCTTGGCTAATCAAGAACATCGAGGGTTTTCGGTGACGTTCGATTGAAGGCAAATAGTATGGCAGAAGATAAAATCAGAATCGATAAGTTTGATGGGCAGGCTTTCAGATGGTGGAAACTACAAATCGAGGATTATCTTTATCAAAAAGATCTCTATGGACCACTTGAGGGTTGGAAACCTGAGATGGCGGAAGTGGATTCGACAGCAAAAGCCGAATGGAAAATTCTTGATCGAAAGGCATTAGGTGTGATTCGTCTAGGGTTGACGAAAAGACAGGGTACCACATCGCGAAAGCAAAAACTGCAAAATAAGCCATAACGAATGTTTATGAGAAACCGTCCACATCAAATCAGGTATTTTTGTTGAAGAAATTGGTTAATATGAAGTTATCTGATAGAGGTTCTGTGGCATAGCATATTAATAGTTTCACGTAGGTCACGGGTCAATTGAACTCCACAGATATAAATTTTAGATATGAAGCTTCAAGCTTTATTATTTTTATATTCTCTTCTAGAAAACTACAATACCGCAGTGTAGGGAATTTCAAGCACCATGAATGATGATTTAACTCTTGATGATGCTGTGAGTAGTATCCTAGATGAAGAGATGCGAAGGAAAGTCTCAGGTGGAGATAATTTTTCTTCATCTACATCTTCAATGGCACTCGCAATGGAGAACCGTAGAAGAAGTAAAAGTTGAGGAAAATTCAGTGGGCGTGTAACGAGCACCTGTGACGTCCCAGGGCGTCATGTACTAAGCGCAAGGGGAATTATAATTATTATTGACATCTAGTAAACTCCTTAGAATAACATATAGTATTTACCATTGAAGGTTAGCATGTATAACATGGATTATTTTAAAATCTCAAGTTTATATTATAAGGTTATCCTGCAATGCACATAGACAAGATCATAAAAGGCTTCCTTTCTTTTTATCATCATCGGGGCATACAAAATTATCGACCTGGACTCATTCCATGTTCTTCGCCTATATATTTACATCATATACAAAACAAAAGTAAGGCATAACAAAAGCCAGGGATATGGGTGAGGTTATCTACTCCACGAGTTCCCACACTAGCCCACATCTAACAAAAAACGAAAGTTAGTCAGCCTCTACACGATCCAAGGCGTCTAGGTGCCATCCATCCCCGCTCCAGGTCCTCCTACTCCAAAGGGTAAAGGTCCGAACATCTCCCCTTCATGGTTGATAAACCATGCAACGAACATCATCGGTAATAACTCAGCTCTACCGTCATCTAGCCATAAAGTCACCTCATACTTGGAGAAAATCATGTCAATGTCGGGATCATACACATCATGAAGAGAAACATCAAGACGCACTACCGCCCCGTATCGAGCTACTGGCGGTACATCCATGCTATCAATCTGAAAATGGATGGTATGAGCAAACAACCTTACCTAGTAAAGAATGATAAAACTCTAACTTAAACAATCCATAGCCATCAAAGTTACAAGTGAATCATCAAACAATTTAGGATGCTAAAGGAAGTATATCACAAGCATAAACAATTGGATAATAACACACTATGTACATAATCACCTTATGAGCATCCATTTCTATGCTTACCTTTCTCAAACTCAATCTCATATCAAGATGTAATGCAACAATAATAAATGAACTCACTCGCCAAATAGAATTATATTTAGTGTGCATAAAATCCACCCTCGAATCAGTCACAACCGGGACTCTACCGGCCTGATCGAGTCACTTCCGGAAAGTACGTTATCCGGACTTCCACAATACCTCTAATTGTGGGCATCTCACTCCGAGGCATCCCGGCATCACACAACCGAGGTCCTCCCAAGACCACACAGCAAGGGGCATCTTACTCCGAGGCATCTCAGTATCACACAACCGAGGCATCCTTGATCACACACAAGGGCATCTCACTCCGAGGCATCTCAGTATCTCTCTACCGAGGCATCCAAGACCACGCAGCAAGGGCATCCCAAACTTTCGAGGGCATCACCGGTATCTCGGTACCGATGGGTTTATTCATCTTAAGCACACGTTTCACACCACCACACCTTTGATTAATGCATTTATTGTATGCAAAAGAAAAGACTCTAAAGTATCTATCTATGTATCTAACTCTCATGAACCTAGCACACGTGCGTGTCCAAATTATAAGATAAAACCCATTACGTCATGTCCCATTCCATGGCGAACAGATATTTATCCCATAATCAAGCACTATGCACCGCACTCATTGCACACACATGATTCTATATGCACTTATATCTCAAATGATATATGAGACTTACTCTTATATGACTAACTTCTATTATGAGATTTATTAGACTCTACGTGCATCACAAAAGCCTACTATGAAAGACACAACCTCTAATATATGTTCTCGGGTCCAAACAGTTCACTAGCTAAACGTACAGTTTCGGTTTCGGACACAGAAAGTATATTAATTCTTGTCAAAATATTACCAAATTTTAGTATGTTATATTTAAAACATAGACTAACAATTCCCGTGAAGAAACTTAAGTCTGATTCTCACTGTATTAAGAGTAACGGTCGCCATAATCTTTACTAGTACCCTGTACCGACGTCCAGATTTCGTATCTACAAAGAAAATTGTTTCACTAACCAAATATTATCGATTTAGTCTCAAATTTTGACACGTCATTCCTCAAGATGTGTTCTACAATTTTCATACAGGATTCGAAGTCCAAATCTAACTAGGTAAATACAGAAAATTCGCATAATCAGTAAAGGTCATACCGTTTCTCACAAAACAGTTTACTGGTTTTACTAAGTACACTTCTGTCTCTACGTTTTTAGTCATATGGTTATAGCTACGTGTATAACTTGATCTTATAGATGTTCTATCATGTGGAATAGTTTCTTTCTTATTTCTATTAACATACATAAAGAAAACTAAACACAAACAGAAGACTCCATGACTGTTTTCACTTAGAACAGAATAGATACACAAATTTTCTCACTTCTAACTCAACGAAACAACTTGTCTATCCACAAATCTCTTCTAAAATACTCCAATGCTTACTCACAGCAACTCAAAGCAACTTCAGCATATCTTTCTCTAACAAGTGATCGATTCCACAGCTCAGCTCGAAGTGTCGTTGCGTCCCTAAGCCACTTATCATGATTTCTACCAAAACAACACCCTCAGCATCCATTTCATCACTTCGCTCAACAAGACAGCATACTCACACAAGGATTTCGAAACATGCAAGACTCAAGAGTGACATGCAATAGCTCCTACCTTCAATCTAACACTCACTAAGCTTAGATCAATCACAAAACAGCAACTACAAACTATATCCATCACTGTTTGGTTAGATCCTCAAGCTCCCTTGATGAAACAATGGATAACTTTCAATTTAGAGTTAGATCTTTCCTTACCTTGCTTCAGCTACTAAACAACACAGAGATGCTTCAAGATCAACACTCAAAATCAGCATGCAAGAAGGAGAAATCGCTGGTTTGCTTCTGGTTTTTCGCTGCTCAGCCGAGAGAAAAGAAAGAAGAAGATGAAGATGAGGGTTTCTCGGTTTTATATGGAGAGAGAGAGAGGGTACGAAGCTTAAGGGGGAAATAGGTCTACAAACTAATCCCTAGGCTAGACTAATGATGAAGTTTGCTAATGATTGTTTTCCTCGAAGTTTGCATGTCTCGGTTCATGGGAATCAAAACCGTGGGTGAAGAAAAACAAAGAGAGAAGAGAGGTGTCGTGGCCTCTAAGTTTATTCTCTCAAGTTTAATTTGTCACTCAAAATTAATTAGTCTCTAATCCGAGTCATTAGTCGGTTCATTGATTTCTAATATTTTTCCATTTATTCCCTTTTGTTTCAACTTGATTTCAATCCTTTTGTGATTATACAAAGTCATGGCATAACATATCGACTACTCAATGTTGGTCTATAAAGAATTCATCACAAAAATAATGCGAAAGTTATAAGTAATTCACTAGTCAAATCACCTTAACTATAATCTATAAAATAAAATCATTCGGGCCTAAATATTCATTCTCGGCCCAATAGGCTTAATCTATAACAATTCCGGCCCACTAAACTAAATCTACAAATCTAATAATTCCGAACCTTGGCCCGCTTCAAGCCAAGTCCAAGCCCATAATCACTCATTAGGTTTCTTAAGTCCAATTCGTGTGGCCCACTCATTTCTCAAGCCCACACATTCCTCACGATCCATCGGGTTCACTTTCTGGCCCAATCTAATTAATCTAAGTTCCTAATGATCTAATTACACTAATGAAGGTTGGTGAAATTTGGGATGTCACAGGGCGTGGCAGATTACAATCAAGGGGTAAGAGACAGGTTGCAAAAGATGAGTCTTGGTTTTCTCACAAAACCGGACACCGGAGGTTTCAATGTGAAGCCTACAAAAAGAAGCAGCAAGATGAGAATCAATGAGCTAATGTGGTTAGCGATGAATCTTTGCTAGATAACTTGTGTTTGTTTGCAGGGTTTGACTTGACGACAGATAAATGGTTTATTGATTCTGGTGCTTCTTTTTATTGCACCTCACAAAGAGACATATTTGATGATTATGCCGATGGAGATTTCGGACGAGTGGTTGTGGGAAATGGCCACATGTGTCCCATTGTTGGGAAATGAACTGTGACTATGAACATCTCAGGTGGAGGACGTCTAGTTTTGCGTGAAACTAGGCATATTTCAAAATTAAAGAAAAATCTGATTTCAACTACTAAACTTGACCAAGAATGTTTGGTAATAACCTTTGGATGCAGAGAGTGGAAGATAACCTCAGGGGCAAGAGTAGTAGTAAAGAGAAAGCGTACGAGTACACTTTACCTTCTCCAATGAGACAATATCAGTGATATGGTTGCAACTACAATGGCTACAGGTAATTTGTCTACTCTTTGGCGTTATTATTTGGGACATCTTGGTGAAAAAGGTGTAAATCAGTTACACTCGAGGAAATTACTTCCAGGTTTACAAAAGGTTGAGTTAGATTTTTGTGAGAGTTGCATTTATGGAAAACATAAAGTTGTTAGTTTTCAATTGAATGGGCGACAAAATAAAGGCCAAAAGCTAAAGTTGGTTCATACTGATGTATGGGGACCTGCTCAGGAACTCTCTTATGGCGGTAAGAGATATTTTGTCACATTCATTGATGATGCAATAAGGAAGACTTGGGTCTATGCTCTTAGAGAAAAATCAAAAGTATTCGGAATGTTCAGAATGTGGAAGACCATTGTAGAAAAAGAGACAGGTTATCAGATTGAAGCTCTGAAGTCTGATAATGGTGGTGAATACACGAGTAAGGAATTTGCAGAATATTTGAGTTAAGAAGGCATACATAGGTTAAAGACTGTTCCTAAAACTCCTCAAGAGAACAATGTAGCTGAAAAGATGAACGGGACTATTCTAGAATGTGCGAGATGCATGAGGCTACACACGGGTCTCCCGCTACACTTATGGGCTGCCACAGTTGATGCAGCCGTTTATCTTATCAACAGAAGTCCATCTAGTGCGTTCGATGGAGAAATACCACAAGAACGGTGGTCAGGTAAAATGATTAATTATTCACATTTAAAGGTGTTAGGTTGTATTGCATATGCGTTGATTGATAGGGAGGATAGGAAAAAGCTTGATGCTAAGTCCCAAAAGTACGTCTTTATCGGATACGATGGCGACGAGTATGGCTATAGGCTTTGGGATTATAAGAATAGCAAAGTCACCCGAAATCGGAATGTGGTATTCCATGAAGAAAAGATGTACAAGGATTGTCAAACAGAGCATGAGAAGGTAGTAAAACCAAAATTTGTTGAATTAGACACAAGGCCCGTGAAGATGTTTTCAGTAGATCAAAAGTACACTTGAAAGAGAGGTTCAAGATGAGCCTATTATTAGTGAAGAGGTAGTTCAAGAGGAACGCAGTGATTCGAAGCAAACTAACGACCCTGAAGTACTTGTCTTGAGAAGGTCTACACGTGTGAGAAAGCCAAAGGTAATTTTTAATCCATCAACTAATACTGTTTTGAGTCATGTCTTATATACAGATTCAGGAGAACCAGAGACTTACGATGAGACAAAGGCAGACATGCAGTGGGAGTGTGCTATGAAAGACGAGATGAGCTAGTTACTTTAGAACAAAACTTGGGAGTTGACCAAGTTGCCCACAGGTAAAAAAGCTTTATTAAACAAATGGGTATACAAGATTAAGAATGAAGCATATGGTAGCATTAGATACAAGGCGAGACTTGTAGTCAAGGGATTTTCTCAAAAAGAATGGATCGACTACTCCGAGATATTTTCACCTGCAGTGGAAATGACATCAATTAGAGTTTTGATAAGTATAGTTGTAGTGGAGGATCTTCATCTTGAGCAATTAGACATAAAAACAACGTTTTTACACGGTGACTTAGAAGAAGAACTATACATGGCACAACCTAAGGGTTTTGAAGTCAAAGGTAAAGAGCACATGGTGTGCCACTTGAAGAAAAGCTTGTATGGCTTGAAACAAGCTTCACGGCAATGGTACCTAAAATTTGATGGTTTCATGAAAGAAAAAGTATTTGCACCGTGAGTCTCGATCATTGTGTTTATTTTCGCAAGTATGATGATGGTGACATTGTGTATCTCTTTTTATATGTGGATGACATGCTAGTGGCTAGTTCCAATATAAAGAGAATCGTAGAAGTGAAGAAGATGTTATCATTACAGTTTGCTATGAAAGACTTGGGAGAGGCCAAGAATATTTTAGGCATGAAAATCATCAGGGACAGGAAAAATAAGAAATTATGGCTGTCGCAGGAAGACTATGTGAACAAGGTGTTAAAGAGATTTAACATGGATAAGGCAAAACCGGTTGCAACTCCTCTAGCAAGTCACTTCAAACTTTCCAAGGATATGTGTCCGAGCACTCAGGTTTTGAAAGATGAGATTGTGGTAGTTCTATATGCATCAACAGTGGGGAGTTTGATGTATGCCATGGTGTGTGACATCCTGATTTTTAGATTCTGATTTCAATCGAATAAGTCGACCCTTTCATGAACGTGACTATAGTGTTTTTCTCTAAGATGGCCACTCAGGAGATAACTGACATATCTGGAGAAGCCATTAAAGGATTTCGAATGCAACAGACTTGAGAGTTCGATCAGGAATCGACTGCTCGATCGTGCTAGTCTACAAGGGTCATTGTGGCACAATTAAAAATCAATCAGAGACTGGACATAGGTCGATTCGACTGAGATGGTGATCAAAGTGTGGATGATTCCACATGATTGCAAAATTCTTGTTGAATGGCACTCAACCAATTTTCTATCGTTTTGGGTACCTTGTGTCCGTATTTGAAACCTCGAGATTTTCTTGACCATCGAGAGTTGTCAATGTGTCGGATGGGTTCATTGTGGTTCGAAGAAAATCGACCACAGGTCAATTGCACAAAAAAAAGAAATCCTAAAAACTATCCGGTAGGTAAAGTGACACTAAAAACACATTTAATTGAAGATAACCGCGAATTTGAATTCAATTTTAGAAATTGAAAATTCTGTCGTGTCATGACTCATTCTGGGAACGTCGACTCACCTTTTGATGAAATTCCAGTGAGTTTGGGATTTTTACGGAAAACCGGGTCGGACGATGCAAAAAATGAACAGAAATTCAGATTGGCCGATTTGAAGAGACTTTTGACATTTGGGGTAAGTGAATCGGTGAATGGAAGTCATTTAGGCTTTTTCCGATTTCAAATTGGACCTCAACCGAATTTATTTGTTCAAAAAATCGGATATCGAGAAAAATCAAATGGAAGTCAATTTTGAAGAAAATTCATGGGATTAAAGGACCGTCTTCAATTGAATTTCAAATGTGCAAGTTAGTGAAGAAATTGGTCCTGAAATGACCAATTGATGATGTTGTTTAAAGCCCATGCAAGAATATTTAATTCTTTTTCCACCCTTTGATCTTGGACTCTTCTCTTCACCCCCTCTCTATTTCTTTTTTGGCGTGTGCCCCTTTGGCCGACGTTGCCCCCATCTCACCCGCACATTTACTCTCTCTCTCTCGGTTCATGCCCCATCGATGTCCCTCTGCATAATTCAACGTTGCCTTTTTCTATTTGACCAAGCTTACTCTTATCCAATAAACAAATATCTCTCTCTCTCTCTTTTATTTCCGCACGTTTCCCCACATGGCCGACAGCCTCCCCCTGCCCCCTTATCCTTTAATTTCTTTTTTCTCCCTTCTTCAGTCTTCCGCTAGAAGAAGCCAGCAACATCGACATCTCCACCTTCTGTCTTCTTTTGCTTTGCTTTGTGGATTTTCCTTCATTTCGGTCTGTAAATGCTAGTACGAGCACCTATAGGGGTGAATAGGTGCAAAAACAACCTTTTGCAATATATAATGAAAAGCTTTAACTTTTAACCTAAGTCTGTTTATCAACAAACTTTAAAAGTGAAGAGACTTTAACAATTAAATAAAGTTGCGAACAAAGTAAATGAGATTAGGGAAGAGAATAAGAACACAAGGTTTATAGTGGTTCGGCTTAATTCAAGCCTACGTCCACTCTTCCGCACTGACAGCCCACCGGCTGGATTTCACTATGAATCAAAAGAGTCATTACAGTATTACGTCCTTGATTCCACAGTGTAGAGACTTTGCTACACTTCCTCAAGGTCTCACATATATATATACTCTCTTTTGAGTACAAGTTTACGCTCAACAATTGAATCAGCAAAGAACAAGGAGCTTCAGACTTTGGAATTTCTCTATTGCACACATACTCGAATAACTAGAACGTCTTCCTTATATACTCCTTCATGCCTTCACAACCGTTGGCATTTTCCAAAGAAGCTCTTCCAATCTACCCGTTGGACATAATCAATTAGGGAGATTTCGAGTTATTAAAGGAATATGACAATAGCCCACCAATTCTACTCGCCCATACAATCAGGATCTAGGTTTCCATAAGTAGAACCTTCCAAGTATACTTCGCCAATTAACGGATCCAAAATACCCGAATCAATCTCAAGATAATGGATTCAGAGATGCTATATTTAGCCAAGAGATCTTCCTTAGACGATCGAATCAAATCCTTAAAGAAATACTTAAATCTTGATAAATCTTCTTCGACGGTCTAGAAACTGTCAATGAGGAAAGACTTTGAATCTTGAGTCTGGTGGTCCGGCGGTCTGAAGACGGTCTTCAGACTTTGACGAAAGAATCTGCAAATCTTCAGACTAGACTGATGGAAACGTTTTGTTAGCTTCAAAACATGTAAGGAAGTTTTCTCCAACACGGTCGAGGAAGCCGCACTCTCCTTCATCGCCGCTCGCTTCTCCACGTGAATTTGCTGCTCCACCGCCCTCTGTCCAAGGTTGACCGAGACAACTCCACCGAGATTTCTTGCTCCACTCTCCGTGTCCTTCTCTTGCTTGATCAATAACCGAAGTTGCCCATCTTCGACCGACCGAGTTGCCACGTCCACGTCTTTCTTCAGCTTGGTCAGCCATCATCAGAGTCGATTGAAGCTGCCCCGCGTTTCCATCTCACACTGCCGGCTCGTGCTTCCCTTGCCCACCTTCGTCCATCTTTGACCGCATGCCAGCAAAGCCATGAATCCAGCAAATCTTGAAGACCCAGCTAGCTTCTCCCTTCATCCACGTTGCCTCTCTCCTTCACTCGTGAATTTCCTTGCCGAATCAAGGCCGCCCGGCGAGCCCGTTTCTCCATCAAGCCCAACCCCGACGATCCACGAATTTGCAGCTCCTTCTTGGGTTCTTGTTCGGTCCAGCTTCTCCAATGCAAGCCCAACATCTTCAACCCATCTCCAGTCGCAAGTTTAGCCCATTCTCTTCAGCAGTCAGCCTGCAACTTTAGTCCATCGGGCCCTTGCTGTTTCTCTCGCTAGGCCCAAGCTGCAGCCCACGTGAAATTTAGCCCGTGGAATCCAGCAATTTTGGCCCAACAACTGGGTTTGTTTTTAGCCCGTTGAGTTCAGCGAAGCCCAGCCAAATTATGAAGCCCAAGCCCGCAAAGAAGGCCCTTCAGCAGCCAAGTCCAAGCCCAATAATTTTCTGTGGGCTTACAAAGCTTTTGGGCCCGGCCCAAGTGTCCGTCCACCCGAAGTTCGAGTTTCGGCCACCGTCGTGGTGTCCCGGCCTTTTCTTTTAACCAAGTGAGTTTTACTCACTAATGCTTTCTTAGTTTGCTAATGATACTTAGGGGTTGATTAGATTTAGTTAAGTGTAATTAGGTGGTTAGATTAGTTTAGAACAATTAAATTAGTGACTGAATGATGCATGTTAGGTGATTAGACCTAGTCTTTAGCAAGTAGAAAGGTTCAAATATTTATCGAATACATCTCGGGATTTTTTCCTGACCCGTTTCGGGCTCCAATCAGGCAATACAGGCCTAAATTGGAATTTTAATATTTATTTATTTAAATTTTGAAATTAATTACTTAATTAATTATTTTTCCGGAAATTCAACCGGGATGGTCGGTGACCGGAATTCTGTGCTGATTGTCATGGTGCAGTCCGTTTATTTAATTGAGCTTCCATTTATATGGAATTGAGTTAAATTGTGAAATTTGAGGATTTGTCCTGAATTGTTTGTTATTGAATATTTGATTGGTAGATGGCCGAGTATGGGTATATAGCACTAGTTACGTTGATGGGCTATATAGAGGGAGAATGGTAAAAACTAACTGAGAATATTATTGGCTAAGACCAATCAGGTACGATATCTTTTGGACATATGTGGTTTGGTGATTGGAAGTATCACTGGCAAAAACGGCGCCTTAAAGAACGTAAGTGAATGACTTGTAGACAAACGTGGTTCGGTGATTAAGGAAATATCACTGGTGAAAACGACGCCTTAAAGAACCCACGTAGAACTTGCTGAGATGTTGTCTCATTAATTATTGAATAACCATTTCAGGTCCCTAGATGCAGTAGACTTGGAATTTGAAGATCTCAAAAGTTCGATGCAATCTGCTGAAGACTCCAGTTGGAGTATGGAGGATGATGAAGAGGATGATGGGGACCTGTAGCTTGTCAAACCCCACTTCTGCTTGTAGACCTTGTTTTTAAACTGACTTAATGTGAATTGAACTTAATAGTTCACCTTATATATATATATATATATACATATATATATATATATGTGTGTGTGTGTGTGTGTGTGTGTGTGTGTGGCACCCCTCGACGGCCCCCAATCCGTTAGGGTCACTACAAGTACTTGTCACTCATCCTACTATATACCAGTAAGGTAACTTTTTAATTTAAGTGAAACCATAATTCCTAGGGGTTGATCAATAGAATATTTTTCCTTTTTTTTTTTTTTGTAAAGGTCCCAGCGCAGTTCATCAACGGAAGCATAAATGTATCTCACCATTTCTCACTTCAATAACCATAATGCAATGCACACCAACTACGCACCAGAAGAAAAGATAAAGCCGATTCACTTTTATTTATATTTTCACGATGGACATTTCGGGTCGATACAGCAAAAATGCCAAGATTTTTAACTATACTTGGCTATAACCCAAAAGAGAACTTGACCCTATATGAAACATGTACATCCCTCCATCGACAAGCATCGGCTATCCCCAAAAAGAAAACATCAGCTCCCACCAGTTATACGTGCCATCACACCCAACCCAGTGCATCGGGCGGCGACGGCTGTAGCATCCCTAGCATCACCCCATTGCGTCAAACGTGAACGGACAAAAACTCTTGGATAATAGGGCCATCAGCTAAACCCACATGGTACATCACCAATACTCGGACTCGGACATACTCCAGACCGGGTATACTAATATAGGAATGCCCGGTGCACTCCACCTTAATGTTAGTAGGTATGCCATAGAAGGTACCACGCACAACTGGTGAAAGAGGCATCTTTCTAATCTGAAATGTTAATCTCCAAAAGGGGTGAGTACAACCACTCAGTAGTAAAAATCCGCCAAACTACACAGTGCATCAAATAGAACAATCAAGGTATCATGAATAAAACACATATCATTCATGCATTCAAGCATACCTCACCTTACAGCCATGCTTATATCATCATGCAACTTGTACCTATATCATCAAGCAGCCATGCATATATCATCATGCAATGTGCACATATCATCATGCACTCCAGGCTTGCATTCCCATGAGGTTCATCCCATGCACATGATTCAATTCTCAATCTTTATCTTTCAATTAGATCACATCATTTTTTTTCCAGGGACCAATGTTTGCGTCCCTCAATTTATCGCTCGCATCCAACCTGGCATCGCGAGGAACCTCCAGCACACACCTCCGGGCATCCGGCACACACACTTCGGGCATCTCGTACCCCAACTAGCATCACAAGGTATCCCCTCGGCACACACCTCCGGGCATCTTGAAACTCCCGAGGACATCCGGCACACACACTCCGGGCATCCCAATACTCCCGGGGCATCGTCGGCTCACACCTCCGACGGTCTTCTTATTACCTCAATTTATATTCACATTTATCTCAATTTCAACATGGTATTTGATCCAACAATTATCAAAGGTCTCAACCAGCATTTGATGTCATATAACATGCCATATGTCACTACATATGCAGCGTAATCAACCACTCAAGACATTCTATCACATGGAACAATTTCATTTATTTTTTAAAGTACAGCAAATTTCGGATGAAAACAGATTGCACTCCTTTGGTCATAATTCTTGAAAAATTAGTAAACAACCTTATTAAATTCTAAAAATTTGGCATGTTATATACAAGATCTATAGGAAAGTATTCCGTGAAGAACACCATATCAAAAGAACATCACGCAAATCAATACAATCCACGCATCACAGTCCTTAAAATTTCGGAATATTGACATACACAGTTTCATTCACAAATTCGGTAAAAATCCTAAATCAGCTCCCAAAATTCTAAAATTTTTATATGTTATAGAAAAGGTCCAGAAGTAAATACTTCATGTAGAACTCGAAATCAGATCTGTGATAGATTAAAAACTATAATCACCGTAGCCGTCTCTAACCCTCGGAAAAAATTTCCAGATCTGACCATTTCAAATAAAATCATTTCACCAACCTAAACTCATCCATTTCCTCTAAAATTTTAGTATGTTACTCCTTGACATGTCATATTAAACTTTTATTCAGAACACGAGATTTAATTTCAACCGGAGAATTTTATAAAATTCACAAAATCTCACTAAGTCAGCATTACGATTTCCAGATCTAACTTCTTCAAAGAAAAATAGTTTCACCGGTATATACTTGTTTATTTGTGCTGCAATTTTGATATGTTACTCTCCAAGAAGTTCTCTACAACTTTCATCAAGGAGTCAAAATAAGATTCCAACTAAAAAGTTGCATGCAGCTCACAATTTCATCAAAGGTTGGACTGCCTTCCTAGAAAACAGAATGCAAGGCTACCCATATTTCTCCCTAGAGCTTCGAATTTATCCACTTCTACCACAACCAAAGTTAACCATCCCCTACAACACATATCACAGCAAGCAAAGGGTAGGATTTTGGACTCTACTTGCCTCAAATCCGTGCACAAACACAGCGACAAACGGCGGGCAAGGCGGCGAACGAACGGCGGCGACTAACTCCTCCTTCTTCCTCTTCTTCTCTCGCACGCTCGCTCTCTTTCTCTCTTCCTTGCTTTCTCTCGGATGACCACTCTCTCTCTCTTTCTCTTTCTCTCATGTGACCCCCTCTCTTTCTCTCCCTTTCCTCGCTTAATCCGCCCCCTCTTCTTTCTTCCCCCTCATGATTAGCATGTAATCATTTCTTTGCATGCAGGTGACACTTGGTAATTGCCATGCAAGAGGATGGACCTCTCATGGGCCACCCCTCCTTCGTTGACAGCCCTATGGGCTTCATGGGCCGGGCCTCCTCCCCTTTGGTCGACGGTAGCTCCTTTCCTTTGAGCTTCGCAAGCCAGGCCAAAAGGGCCGAATGATGGGGCTGATCTTGGGCCAATAAAATTCAACCCACTCTTCTAATTTTTCCTTTTAATCATCACCTAATTACCCATCATATAAATACTTAATTTCCCTTATTCACTTGGCTATAAAACTTGAAATCATAAATCAAGAAATTCCAACTTATAAAACACATGGCCAATAATAGAATTTTCTTTCCTATCAAATAATTATCTATTAAAAGCTTGGCCATAAATCTTATTGCAAATCATGGATCAAATGGCTACAATACAACTTAATGGTACTTCCATCACCTATTCATAGGCCTTAATGTATCTGGAGGTTGCCATGAATTTTGGGATGCCACAATTCTCAGCTCCTTAGAGAATTTCGTCCTCGAAATTAGACATCACTTATGCCTTTTGAAACAAGTAAAGGTACCTTTCCCTCATCGATTCCTCACTCTCCCATGTGGCTTCCTCCACAACATGATGTCGTCATAATATCTTTACCAACGGGAATTTCTTGGTCCTAAGAATTTGCTCCTTTCGATCCAGTATTTGCATAGGCTCTTCGATGTATCTCACTTTCTCATCCACTTTGATGACTTCATGATCGAGCATGTGACCAGGATCCGGCTGGTACTTTCTTAGCATCGACACATGAAACACATCATGTTAATTTCCCAATTTTGGAGGCGGTGAAATTTCCTAATTTTGGAGCCAGTACAAACGATAAGCTACATCTCCTATTCTTTCAAGTATCTCAAAAGGTCCAACAAATCTAGGGCTTAACTTACCCTTCATTTCAAATCGAGATATTCCTTTCATCGGGGATACTTTAAGGAATACATGATCCCCCACATTAAAATCTAAAGGCCTTCTACGCCTATCGGCATAGTCTCTTTGTCGGTTCTGGGCTGTCTTAAGTCTTTTCCTGATTATCTCGACCGCTTCTGTAGTAACTTGCACTAGCTCGGGTCCTATCAGTTTTCCTTCACCTACTTCATTCCAACAGATAGGGGTTCTACACCTTCTTCCATATAACGCTTCATATGGAGCCATGCCTATACTTTTCTGAAAACTATTGTTATAGGTGTTGGAGAAAACTTCCTTGAGTGTTTTGAAGTTGACAAAACGTTTCCATCAGTCTAGTCTAAAGACTTGCAGACTCTTCCATCAAAGTCTGAAGACTCCAGACTGCCAGACTCAAGACTCAAGGTCTATCCTCATTGACATTTTCTAGACCGCCGAAGAAGGCTTATCCAGAACTGAATGTTTCATTAACGATTTAATTCTATCGACTGGAGAAGATCTCTTGGCTGGATACAGCATGTTGGAATCCATTATTCAAATCAAGATTGATTCAGGGATTTTGGATCCGTTGATTGGCAAAGTATACTTGGAAGGTTCTACTTATGGAAACCTAGATCTTGATTGTATCGACGAGCAGGATTGGTGGGCTATCGTCATATTCCTTAAATGGCTCGAAATCTTCCTAATTGATTCTGTCCAACGGGTAGATTGGAAGAACTCATTTGGTAAGTGCCAACGAGTATGATGGCATGAAGGAGTATATAAGGAAGACGTTCTAGTTGTTCGAGAGTGTGCGCAATAGAAGAATTACAAGTCTGAAGCTCTTTGTTCTTAGTCAATTAAACTGTTGAGCGAAATCTTGAACGCAAAAGAGAGTCTATATCTTTGAGAGGCTTTAAGGAAATGTAGCAGAGTCTCTACACTGTGGAATCAAGGAAGAGCTTTACTATAATAACTATTTTGTTCCATAGTGAAATCCAACCAGTGGGCTGTCAGTGCGGACGAGTGGACGTAGGCTTAGATTAAGCCGAACCACTATAAACCCTGTGTTCTTATTCTCTTCCTTACGCTCTTTTACTTTGATCGTAACTCGATTTGTTTACAAAAGTCTAATTTCCTTTTCATAATCTATTGCTGATTTGAGTTGCTCACTTCACTCAGGAAATTTGTTTTTACACCTATTCACCCCCCTCTAAGTACTCGTACTAACTTTCACAATTGGTATCAGAGCCTGTGTACTCACTTAAGTTGAAGTGTTTTACTTTAGAGTTAAAGATCCATGGCTAGTATGTTGGCTCCAGGATTTGTTGAAGGGCAAAGCAATACCAGACCGCCTTATTTTGATGGAAAGGAATACAACATATGGAAAAACAAGATGAAAGCATTCCTAAGATCAAAGGATTCTCTGGAATGGGAGGTGGTGGACAAAGGAATCATTCATAAAGCTGCACCAGTCTCAGAAAGAGGAAAAGAAGCCATTGAGTCTAGTGAAATGACTCAAGAAGAGATAACCAAGAGACAAGCTCTTGATGCAAAAGCAATTTATTCTTTATATTGTGCATTATCTCCTCACCAATATAACAGAATATCTTCTTGTGAAACAGCTAAAGAAGTCTGGGATAGATTCCACATCACTTATGAAGGAACTGATCGAGTGAAAGAGACCAGAATCAACATTCTGCTCGGTCAATACGAAGCATTCAAAATGAAATAAGGAGAATCAATCACCGACATGTTTAGTCGCTTTGCGAAATCGTGAATGGTCTTGAATATCAAGATCAACCACCCCTGGACCCATAAAGGTAAACAAGCTACCGTGTGGACTGTTCAAGGATTGGAATCACATAAAGACCTCAATAAGGGAGACATAAAGAATCATACCATTATCTGTTGACGAATTGGTTGGGACTCTTCAGTCTTATGAAGTGGAGCAAATCAACGAAGATGAAGATCCTAAATGTAAGAAATCTATTGCATTAAAATCTAATGATGATTCTGATGTCACAGATTCTTAAGACGATATGGATGATGAAGAGCTTGCTCTCATGATAAGAAGATTCAGAAAACTAAACAAAAAGGGGAGAAGATTCAATCCAAAGAAACAAAGTTTTCAAAAGCAACAGACTAAGTCAGTTGAGGATGATGAATCCAATAAAGATGTAGTCTGCTTTGAATGCAAGAAAAAGGGACACATCAGACCCAATTATCCTCTTTTGAGGAAAAAGAAAGGAAAAGCTGAGAAATATCGAAAGGCACTTAAAGCAGAAACTTGGAGTGATATAGAATGTGAGAAAAGTGATGATGCTTATGCCAATATTTGTCTCATGGCACAATCAGACTCAGATTTAGACTCTGAGACAGACTCAGATTCAGACAGTGAAATCGAGGTAAGTAATCTGAAAATCCCTACTAAAGTCTCTAGATACATTGATGAATTGTGTCTTAGTCTCAAAACTTCTCTCAAAAGGATTTCGAACTTAAAAGAGAAAATTCTGCATTGAAACAACAGGAAAATGTTTGGAAAGAAAATGTCAAAAGTTTAGACAAGTGTTACTACTTTGAAAGAAAATGCAGACAATCTTTCAAAAGAAAATGCATTCTTGAAAAATGATATCTCAAGTATTTCTAAAAGATTTTCTATAGGATCTGAGAAACTTGAAAAAATTCTTTCAGCACAAAGACCTTACTATAACAAATCAGGTTTAGGAATGACTACTAAAACCATTCCTCTGATTGGTTTTCCTAAAGTAAAGGAAAGAATTAAGCAAAGACCTACAAAAGATTCTTACAAAAATCATTTCCATAAAATTTTTGTAAAACCAGTAGGTCGCAGTGCTCTTAAATGTTCTAAGTGCAATAGCTCAGATCATTTTGAGAAAGAATGTCCTATGGTTTGGAAACCTGTTAAGAAGGTATGGACAAGGACCGTATATTACACTAACACCAATGGACCCAAGAAAATATGGGTACCAAAGAAAGCTTGAGCCTCTTTTCTAAATGTAGGTCATTATCAAGAAAAAGGTTAAATGGTACCTGAATAGTGGATGCTCAAGACATATGACAAGAGATTCAAATTGCTTCATAAAGCTTGTTCAAGTTAATAGTGGAAAAATTTCTTTTGGAGGAAACAGCAAAGGAAGAATTGTGGGATACTGAGCTATAAAGATTGGAAGCCTCACGATCAATAATGTTTCCTTAGTGGAAGGACTCAACTACAATTTGCTGAGTATCAGTCAGCTGTGCGACACCGGTTTCAAAATCAACTTTCAATAAGGAATATGTTTAGGAACCAGTAAAGACTCCTCTCAGCCTTTCACAGGCCGAAGACATGGGAATATCTACCTCTTGGATATCAAACCATATGAAACTCAATGTCTAATCTCAATTCAAGAAGAAGCAAACTAATGGCACAGAAAACTTGGGCACATCAACATGAAGCAAATAGCCAAAATTTCAGCAAAGAAGCTTGTTCGTGGACTACCCAATGTGACATACCAAAAGTCTGATCTATGCACACCATGTGTGTTGGGACAACAGGTAAGAAACTCATTCAAACCAATAAATCAAGTATCCACTAATCGTGTATTGCAGCTTTTTCATATGGATCTCTTTGGACCAACCAGAACTCAAAGCATCGGATGTAAGAAATACTGTTTAGTAATTGTGGATGATTATTCACGATTCACTTGGGTATATTTCCTGGCAAGTCTGAAACCTTTTTCTATTTTATAAAGTTTGCTAAAAAGGTCCAAAATGAGAAAGGGTATGTTATTTCAAGTATACGGACAGCCCATGGAGGTGAATTTGAAAATCAAGACTTTACAAAATTCTGTGATGAATCTAGTTTTCAACATGTGTTCTCTTCACCATATACTCAAGAGCAAAATGGAGTCGTAGAAAGAAAGAATAGGTCGCTTCAGAAATGGCTAGAACTCTTTTAATTGAAAGTAACATCTCTTCGGTTTTGGGCTGAAGCAGCTTTCTGTGGTGTTCTATTATTAATAGAGTCTTTTTAAGGCCTATTCTGGAGAAAACTCCCTATGAGTTATTCAAAGGAAAGAAGCCTATTGTTTCATATTTTCATGTGTTTGGATGTAAATGTTTTATATTGAAAAATGCAAATGATCGAGTTCGTAAGTTTGAAGAAAAATCAGATGAAGGTATTTTCCTTGGATATTCTGTCACAAGCAAAGCTTACAAAGTTTATAACAAAAAGACTCAATCTGTGGAGAAATCGATGAATGTCAAATTTCAAGACTTTATGCAAAATCAATCGATTCACACTCATCTTGAAGAATCTGAACCTGCTCTAAACTCTACAAAGTCTAAATCTCCAGAAGCAGCTCAAACTTCAGAAGACAAGCAACAGATGATCAAGGAAGATTCAAATGAGGAAAAAGAACAACAATCTGACAAATCAACCAGCAACTGGAAGCATAAGTCCAGTCATCCCAAAGATCTTATTATTGGTGATATTAATGAAGGAATTCGCACAAGATCCAAAAGGCGTGAAGAGTCTAGTGTTGTGGCCCTTATTTCTGAAATAGAATCCAAAAGCATAAAAGAAGCTTTAACTGATGAAAGCTGGATTGAAGCTATGCAAGAAGAACTCAAGCAATTCAGCATCAATGATGTCTGGGAATTGACTCCTAAACCGAAAGATAAATCTATCATTGGAGCTAAATGGGTTTTCAGGAACAAGATGAATGAGAAAAGAAAAGTCGTAAGAAACAAAGCTAGACTCGTGGCCAAGGGATATACACAAGAAGAAAGGATACACTATGATGAGACTTACGCACCAGTAGCAAACCTAGCTAAATGCAGAGTTAATAGAAAGAGACTTCACTCTTCTTGGATACTCAGACGCAAACCTAGCTAAATGCAGAGTTAATAGAAAGAGTACCTCGGGCACCTGTCAACTACTTGAAAGCAGGGCAATATCTTGGTTTTCAAGGAAACAAAGTATAGTAGCTCTTTCTATGGCAGAAGCAGAATTTGTAGCTCTTGCAAGTTGTTGTTCACAAATTTTGAGGATAAAACAACAGCTAAGAGACTTTGGAATTGAAGATTCATGCACTAAGATCAAATGTGACAACACCAACATAATCAATCTCACCAAGAATCCGATTCTTCACTCAAGAGCAAAACATATAGAAATTCGACATCATTTCATTAGAGATCATGTTCAAAATGGAGAAGTTTCGATTCCGCTTATTGATTCAAAGAATCAATCGCGATATATTTACAAAGCCCTTGGAGAAAAATCAATTTGAAGTTATTCATTCCAGACTCAATATCTTAAAGTCTGAGGAAGTTTAGACTCAGGACTGAAAGTCTAAAGACTCTCAGACTCAAACAATGAAGATCTACGACTGTAAGTTATTTCTATTTTAGAAATTTATCTCTCGAATCAAATCTTGAAAAGGTACGATCATATATCCGAAATTGATTGATGTTATCATTGCAATCCTTCCTTTTCGAAAAAGAAGTTATTTTTAAAATGACAGTTATCTAATTTTGAAAAGGCAGTTATTTTTAAAAGGCATTTTAATTTTTCCTTTTACGATGCTCCGTATGCCTCGCTTCGATCGCCTTATATACTGCTGGTTCTTCTTCATTTTACTCACAAAAACCCTAAGAGAGCACAGATCTTCCACTTCTGTCTTCTTTTCTTGTTTAATCCTTGAAAAGTTTTCATCCTTCTTGGGAAACAAGCTTTGAATCTCTCAAAGACTGTGAAAGATGCCGTCTCAAAGAAAGTCTTCAAGGATCGCGAACAGAGGACCACAGCAAATGCATGAGTGGCCTACGCACTTTGATCTCACCGAGGAAGAAGAATCTCCTAGACAGCAGCAGAGCCCACGACATTCTCAGCAGCGTCCATCTCCCATCTAGACCTCAAGATGGTGCACATCGAGAAGATGAAGAAATCATCGAAGACGCAGAACCCGTAAGAACTCTTAAGCCTGCTTTTACCTACAAGCTTTGCCGTGCTTTGAAGAGGAGTGGTACTCCATTGAACTATATTGATGAATTTCTAAAAGATAAAGGGTATAAAAATGAAACTTTCTTTTTACGCACAATGGAATGATTAGGAATTGCCCCTAGGTCGGAGAAGAAGCATTGGCAAATATCCCAAGCGATCCACGTGTTGGAGGGTCAAGTCGGAGTTGATGGGAATGATGATGACAGGATGTACAAATAATTTAAAACTAAGAATGGGTGTTGCAGCAAAAATCCGAAGCAAAAGGACAGACTTGTTTCGGCTGGAGGAACACAAGCAACTGTACTCTAAGCTGCTTAAGCGTGGCGTGATAAACCCTAGAAGGGTGGACTTTGATTTTCTTGACTCTGTGAATGTCAATCTACGAGAAAATTCAATTTTTTGCAACTCGAACAGTTTTGTTCTGAAACAACAAAGGCTCGTGTTGAACTTACTGCTTACTTCTATTCGAATCTTAGTTTCTTGGATGCGAATAGGTTCTCTTTCAGTGTTCGAGATCAAGACTATGTGGTTGACATGAATACTTTGGCTGATGTGATTGGGGTTGAAAGAGGGAGATATCAACCTATCAGTGTATCTATTGCTTGTGCAACAATAGAGCTTGTTCAAGATAGAACAACGGAATGGAAGATTTCCTATTTGAGGATGAATGCGTCCAACATTTTGCTTCACAAGATAGTGATTAATCAGCTCCTCGACCAAAATCAACTTCAAAGACCGACGTTTCAAACTCGGAGGCAAAGTTGATGTACGCCATCAATGCCGGTAAAAAGTTCTTCTTCCACACACTATTATGTTCCACATGTACAGAGCAATGGTGAAGGACAAGGGTCAACTTCCTTACCCAGCACTTGTGACCAAGTTATTCAGTTATTTAGACATTTGAATGTTCAGCTTCCCTGGATTCTTTGTGTTCGAACGTGCGATCAAATGGTGGTGGGACTGAAAATGGTCTCTAAAATGCGTCTGAATGAACTCAACAAGGCGTTGGAGCAATTCAAGGAGAAAACCCCTGTCAAGACTCATCCAGTCTCTTCAGCTGCAAAGAGGAAAGGGAAGGAGCCCATGGTTGCTCCATCCAAGAAAAAAAGACCACTCATCATTGAGGATGAAGAGGATGAGGATGATATCACCATTTCTGCAATGGCTTTGAAGAACTTGAGTCGTTTTGTTCCAGAATCAACGGAGAGACAGGAACAAGACAGGGATGAGACAGAACAGAGGACTAGAGAGAGAGAAGAATTGGAGAAAGAAGCAGAGGAGGAAAGGATTGAGGAAGGTGAAGAAGAGGGCAGAGGAGAACAAGCAGGAGTAGAGCATGAGGAATATTTTTCTCCACCTGAAGGCATGGAAACAGGGGGAGATCGTCAGAAAAGAGGTACATCCTCATTTCCTGCCACCAGTGAAGGAGTAAGCCGTTCTCCAGCAGATCCAGAGGACATCTATGCCTCTCAATTTCCTGAGGAGGGACATGATGTTTCATCGCCCAATATGCATGACTATGCTGATTTGCCATCATCTCGCCAATACACCGTCCGATTGTGGCTGTGATGCCGCACTCGGACCGATAATTCAGCAGACTTTCGCAGAGTGCTTGATGTTCTTTTGGAGATGCGAGGTCAAATCTATGCTCTAGGATACGAAATTCAGAACTTGCAAAATGTAGGACAAGCTTCTCCGGTTTCTTTGAATGATCAAATCCATGCCCTTGCTCTTCAAGTTCAAGCAAATGCTAAGGGTGAAGATGTGATTTTATCGACTGGGGAAGATCTCTTGGCTGGATACAGCATGTTGGAATCCATTATTCAAATCAAGATTGATTCAGGGATTTTGGATCCGTTGATTGGCGAAGTATACTTGGAAGGTTCTACTTATGGAAACCTAGATCCTGATTGTATGGGCGAGCAGGATTGGTGGGCTATCATCATATTCCTTAAATAGCTCGAAATCTTCCTAATTGATTATGTCCAACGGGTAGATTGGAAGAACTCATTTAGTAAGTGCCAACGGGTATGATGGCATGAAGGAGTATATAAGGAAAACGTTCCAGTTGTTCGAGAGTATGCCCAATAGAAGAATTCCAAAGTCTGAAGCTCATTGTTCTTAGTCAATTAAACTGTTGAGCGAAATCTTGTATGCAAAAGAGAGTCTATATCTTTGAGAGACCTTGAGGAAATGTAGCAGAGTCTCTACACTTTGTGGAATCAAGGAAGAGCTTTACTATAATAACTTTTTGTTTCATAGTGAAATCCACGGTGGGCCGTCGGTGCGGAAGAGTGACGTAGGCTTGGATTAAGCCGAACCACTATAAACCCTATGTTCTTATTCTCTTCCTTACGCTATTTTACTTTGATCGTAACTCGATTTGTTTACAAAAGTCTAATTTCCTTTTCATAATCTATTGTTGATTTGAGTTGCTCACTTCACTCAGGAAATTTGTTTTTACACCTATTCACCCCCTCTAAGTGCTCGTACTAGCTTTCACAATAGGCAAACTCTATCAGGTGCAAATTTTCATTCCAACTTCCTCTAAAGTCAATAACACAGGCTCTTAGCATATCTTCTAGAGTATGGATCACTCTTTCTATTTGTCCATCTGTTTGAGGATGAAAAGCAAGTACTAAATTGAAGCTTTGTCCCTAAGGCATTTTG